>NW_017537281.1:89458-113479 GCF_001853355.1 Bactrocera latifrons
GACAATCATTACAGGCGGAATTCTTCCTTCTCATTCATCTGTTTTCACTGCCGAGGCTTTTGCCATCCACAAAGCTTTAGAATATACCAACCGACAAAAAGGCAAGTTTGTAATCTGCTCTGACAGCTTTTCTTGTTTAAATGCAATCCGTAATATACGCAATAACCCTACTATAATGTCAAAAATTCAAGACGTATGCATCAAAAACAAACGAAAAATAGCTTTGCTCTGGGTACCAGGCCACGTCGGAATTGCTGGGAACGAGCATGCAGACAATGCCGCTAAGTACTTTGAGTCAGCACCGACTCTTCTCCATGAGTTACATGACGAAAATGATCTTAGAAAACTGTTACAAAAGCATGTACAGGAAAGAAGACGCGCGGACTGGAGAAATTTCGAACACCCGTATAAAAACTTCAACCCACTTCGAAATAAAATTTACTACACTAGCAATATATTTCGACCGCAAGCAACCGTATTTACACGTTTAAGAATCGGCCATACACAAATCACACATCAGCACCTACTCACCGGAAGTCATCTTGCCCCTTCTGATCCAACACACTATCCGTGGACCACATCTTACGCACCTGTCCAGCTTTAGAGAGTATTAGGCTCAAACACTTTATTTCTGCTCAATATCAAACACTGTTAAAAACACCATCTTTTGAAAATATTACAWGTWTTTATAATTYTCTAGTGGAATGTAACATACATAATATGATATAATATAGATTTGTTATAATATCGGAGTCGATGGCCAAAACTGCTCGCACTCCTCCTTATCATTAGGTTTAATAGCCTGTATATTTTTCCTAATAAATGTAATAATAATATTTTTTTTTTGTTTAAGTTTTTATAGTTTGAAAGATTTCGTTAGAAAAAAGTAGCGAATATGTTAAAATGTATTTCACACAGATACTATGAAGTACTATGGCCGAATGGTTAAATGGTGCTCACAATTGTCAAAGGTATCAAGTTGGTGCCTGGTGTATGTAGTAGAAGCGACAGCAACTTCAAAACAGTAAAAGCAGAACCAGTCAAAAACGCTACTTCCTTACTTTTCCTTCCTTATCGAGCAAAATGCAGAAATCAGCCATCTTTGTTTGTTTTCATTTGAACAATGTTGCCACTGCTTAATACGCATATATAGTTTTGTACACATCTATGTTTACAATTCAAATTTTTTATAATATACTTGAAATATCAAAACTGAAAACAAAGTATTAAAAATAGTTTATATTAGGTTGTCAAAAATGTCTTTCGGCATTTTCGCTAAGAGCGCGTAGTTCTAGTTTTATTCGTCGCATCGGGTATATACCTTTTTGGAAAGCCCATTTCACGCGCTAACACGTGTGTGATTGATTGATTATCGTTTCTTTTGAGTCGTTCATGAGTTATAGCGTCGCAAACATGGAACAAAATAAAGATAAAGGCAAAAATGGATCTCAAGCCGCCAATAAAATTTGTGCAGTTTATGGACCCGATACAGTTTCCATTTCCACCGCACAGCGATGGTTTCAACGTTTTCGTTCTGGTGTAGAGGTGGTCGAAGATGCGCCACGCTCCGAAGGCCTGTCGTCGAAAATTACTCCATTGTTTCTGCTATAATGCCCCATGAGACAAATATATGTACGGATAAATTTGGGACGATAGAATAAAATTTCAGTATAAACATATGTTGAAAAAATTTATTGTCTAACTCAAATACTACTTAAGAATGCTATTACAATAAATATGTATATGGTGCACGAGAATTAGAGAAATTATCCACATTACTGGCGCTCATTCGATCCTACACATCATTTCATCATTTTGATACATATTATTATTAAGCGCACGTTTCCATCATGTATAAATATTTTTATTATTTAAGTAAATTTTGTACACCAATTTCGCAAACATTTTTCTTTTATGACATTTATTACGAGTGTAAAAGAGGAAAGTTAAAGTTAAAGTAAAAATCGGCTAACAACCTTCTGAAAATTAATATATAATTAACTTTATAACTATTTTTATTTGTTTTAAACGTTACAAACTGTTTTATTTTTATTATTAATAACAAATAAATAAAATAAATATTTTTATCTTCATTAATTATCTACTCACTTGTATTTATAGGAGTCGTGTATAATGGGGCCTTCTCCACGAGTCCAGTAATTTAACGAAGTTGGATGTGCTTCCGTGAAACATTCGATTGTTACGTTGAAACCTTCAGGAGCTCCGACCAATTGATGGGGTATTAAAAGCATGGGAGGGACTGTAAATATGGAAACAAGTAATAAAGCTACTATATAGCAGAATAATTTAATTTAAGCGAATTGCTCTCTTATAACACAGGGTTGATAATATCGATATTTTGTAGTTATTAAAATATAAACTTGTATATATTGGGTCGTCGAAAAGGTCTTTTCGTATTTCTAATCAAACTTCAACTTATTTTTTTTTTTTATATTTATAATAATAAATAAATAAAGAAAATATGTACAATTTTTCGACCCTTTTTCCCACATATTCGCTAGAGACATTATTCCATTAGGTTAAATCAAAATTTCGAATTTTCCAGAAAGGAAGCGAGCGAGCCATTGTTGTGCTACACGAACTGATAGGTGGCTTGCCTCCCTTAAAAAAAAATTTCAAAATATAGCCAATTTCTTCATTAATTTCACTAATTTTTGAACCGCTGCAAGTTTTTTTTCAACTTCCACGATTGTTGGCACTGGATTTATAGAACTGCAACGACATCCATTGACAAAAGACTTTTTCGACTACCCAGTATTTGAAATATCCTTAAACTAACTCAGAACCATAGATAATACTATTATTTATAAATAGTTATACTATTTTCAATAGTTAGATTTTAGTTTTAATCTTTTTCATTATTAAAATTTATAACTTAAACGCTAGATGTGCAAAACCATGTAAACAAATTGATTGGTAAAATTTAAAATAATACTGAAGCATCACAGTTAGTAAGCGACGTTGGGCCTTTTCGTACTTACCGCACGTAACAAACGAAATTTGACAAAAGTTCTGCCCGTAGCGACAAAGTAAAAATCTGTTGTTCTCTTTTGTTCACATTTGAGCAATATTGCCATCATTTTATTTGCAAACTTTTTCCTAATGTAAAAGATCAAAACAAAAACTTAACTTTTAAAAATAACCTACCTATTAATAAATAATAGTATTCGTCTCAATTTTCTATTAGAGTGTGCAGTTGCTGGTTTACACCGATGAAAAAAGTCTTGCGGTGTTTTTATTGAATCTTCAATAGTTCATAAAATGCTACTATGCCCGTCTCTTTTGATCAATTCAGCGATTTTATAGCAATTTTCAACGACAGGCCTTCCGGAGCGTGGCGCATCTTCGACCACCTCTACACCAGAACGAAAACGTTGAAACCATCGTTKTGCGGTGGAAAKGGAAACTGTATCGGGTCCATAAACTGCACAAATTTTATTGGCGGCTTGAGATGCATTTTTGCCTTTATCGTAGTAGTACTGTAAAATATGTCGTATTTTCTCTTTATTTTGCTCCATGTTTGCGACGCTATTAATCAAACATGTGTTAGCGCGTAAAATGGGCTTTTCAAAAAGGTATAGCATGACCCGATGCGACGAATAAAACTAGAACTACGCACCCTCAGCGCCAACTAGCGAAAATACCGCAAGGCTTTTTTGACAACCTAATATTAATATCATTGGCCTTAACAACCGCGCCATCTGCTTTCTTCAGACTGAATAAGGGAGCGAAGCAAATGGGTCCGAAAGTGATGGAAGGGAAGACGAAATATATCCTGTCATCAAACAAACAGTCGTCGCACTCGCAACTTGGCTCCAACATCACTGTTGACAGTCATAACTTCGAAGTTGGTGATAATTTCGTTTATCTAGGGACCAGTATTAACAGCAACAACAATGTCAGCCTCGAAATCCAACGCAAAATAATTCTTGCCAACAGGTTCTACTTTGGGGTAGGTAGTTGAAAAGTAAAGTTTAAACTTTATAAGTCACTCATTATTCCCGGAAACACCAGATGGAGAAGGACCTGCCTACACTTGGAATATCCACTTGGCGCCAATCTGCGAAAAGGAAGAATCGCGAAAGCGGTGTTTACGCCAATAAAGAAGAAGAATCACAAATTCAAAGCAGCAATCGTTCGAAGTATATTTGTGCAGAATTTAGTTTACAATATTACGTGCATATTTATGATCAATCGAAGTGTTTCAAAGGAAGCCTGAGGGAAGGTAAAGTAACATCACCGGAAAATTCATCAATGCCGTTTAAATTTTGTATTTTTCCGTGCAATGCTTCGAGAATATTTGTGAGCCACTCATCTCAAATTATGATTGAACTATTTTTCAATACCGCAGCTTTTCGGGTATTTTTATAATATTGCAATGTCGCTACAGATTAGGTTAAGGAGCGTATTGCTTATGGTTTAAACAGAATGTATCAAAACAACATTAAAGAAAATGCATCAGAACAATCTTGGGTTGGAACAGTTGAAATACAGTTTCACTACAACAAACAATCATAAAGCAACAAGCATTAAAACAGACTTGAGTTTGAATACCTCAACAATCTTATCTAAGAACAAACCAAACTATACTACAAACTATATAATATACTCTAGCACATCTAAACAAACTATCAGCTGGTAATAAGTAATCATACCAGTTAGTATTAAATAGAAGTAAGAGCTGTAAAATAAGTTATTCTTAAGAGTATAAATAAAGAGTACACATTTCGGAACAGCTCAAGCTTTGAATTTGCTCAAAAATGTATTATTTTGACTCATTTTTACTTCATGTAAAAACCAACTAATATAATAGTTTTATTCACCTAACGGTTATGCATATTACCTACAACTGGTTGAGATAGATATACAAGTATATTCATATACAAGCGCAGCCCGTTCGTCCGTTTCTGCGTGCAAGTTTTAACTTAAAGTAGTAGTAAAGTAGTAAAAATTGAGTTATAAATTTCCATAACAAAGCCGGTTTTATTAAAAACTACTAAAGGTTCGATAAATCAGTAGCGAAATAAGCCACACTCAGAATGATAAAAGGCCCTTATAAGACCCGTAGCCAATTGGACAATGGTGACATTACATATGTATAGACAGACCTACTTTACCAAATTTGGTGTATGGGATTATTTTCACATTCCCATGTTATAGTGCGTAAATTGCCGAAATCGGTTAGGAACCACACCTACTTTCCATGTAATACAATTTCAAATTCCATCTCATTAATTCACTTTCTTGTATGCAATCAATATATCCGTATAAAACTTTGTAGGAATATTGCCTTTGAGGTGTGCCACCTTATGAATAATTCAAATCGAGTTATGTTTCCCTAAGCCCCCATATACCTAATAGAAAAAATTTCAAACTTCCATCTGACTATATATATATCAGCATATATCAGCCAATATGTGAAGTGTCTTAATTAAATTTAGTGGACGTATTTTTCTCTAAGCATCTCTTTGGCTAAATTGGATAAAATCGGATGAAAACTTGTCCTAACCCCCAAATAACTAATATCAGGATTTCTAAACATCCGGTTGACTTTAGTATTTATATATTGTTGAAGGTATGTGAGGTACGTTAATGAAACTCACAGATCATTTGTTTTTGTCAATAAGTAATGCCAAAATTGAATAAAATCGAGTCAATACTACACCTAACTCCCATATATGTACCTTTTGAAATATTTCAAGCATACCGCATATATGGTCAATATTATCAACTCCGATCTTCTGGTTGACGTTTTGCACATCAACTAAATATGTGTTATAAAGTTAGCATCTACAACAAAGTTTATGTCAGATGTATCTCATTTAATGAAGATTTTAACTAAGGGAAGTAAAACCATAGATATTAAACTAACTGACACATAATACTTATAACTTAACAAAATACAAAATTTGGTTGTACTTTATTCACAATTCCTTCGATTCTTCGAATTCTTTCTAAACATTTTTATACTCTTTCACATGTTGCTACAGAGTATAATATTTTTGTTGTATGTATTACCTTATATTTATAAATGATCAGGATGACGAGAAAAGTTGAAATTCGGTTGATTGTCTGTCTGTTCGCGCAATGTAATCGTAGATGGGCGTAATCGGACTATTATCAAATGTATATACATATCTCCTAAACCACTAATGCTACAACAACCAAATACTGCAATACCCAACACGAATACTGCAAAAACTCCTATCGATAGTGTGAAAATGGAGGAAATCGAATGAGAACCCCGCTCACTCCCCATATAACAGTACTGTTGAAAGCTACTAAAAGCGCGATAAATAAATAACTTAATGCGCCAGAAAAGTAAAAAATTTCTGCGGGAATTGTGTGAAAAAACCTTATAGGACCCGTTGTAAAATTGGACGATAGGCGTGGTACCACCCACTTTTTGGTGAAATCCCATATCTCGGGACTCAAGTAACCGATTTTAACAAAATTTGGTACATGGCATTCTTTTTAATTGAAATTGAGGGATAGTAAGTTCGCTGACAATGGTATGTCTGTTTGTCAAAAATGGGTTGAATCGGACTAATACTTCACTTAACCCCCATATCTTCTTCTTTATTGGCGTAGACAAAGCTTATGCGATTATAGTCGAGTTAACAACAGCGCGCCAATCGTTTCTTCTTTTCGCAAGGTGACGCCAATTGGAGATTCCGAGCAAAACTAGGTCCTTCTCATAGCTCATCGTCTCATTGAATGCGATATTCGCTATGGCCAATGCGAAAGGATCATAAATCTCTTGCAGAACCTTTCTCTCGAAAACTGCGTTGAATTTTTTGGTGACATTTTTATTGCTGTTAATGCTGGTCCAAGATAGACGAAATTATCTACAACTTCRAAGCTATGAACGTCAACAGTGATGTGGGAGAGTAGTCTCTAATGCACAAACTGTTTGGTTGATAACAGGAGATATATCGTCTTGCCTTCGTTCTCTGACAGACCCATCAGCTTTGCTTCCAGTCTGGAGAAAGTAGATCTAACGAAGCGGGTGTTGAGGTCAATGATATCAATTTCATCGGCATACGCCTGCAGCTGTACACTCGTTTACAGCATTGTACCTGCTCGATTAAGTTCTGCAGCTCGAATTATTTTCTCCAGCAGCAGGTTGAAAAAGTGAAGAAGAAACTTTTTTTGTATCAAACGGTTCGGAGAGGTCATTCCCGATCCTGACGGAGCTTTTGGTGTTCCTCAACGTCAGTTTACACAGCCGTATTAGTTTTACGGGGATACCAAATTCAGACATCGCGCTTTGAAATCGGCAAAGAAGTTTTCTGTGTCGATTCTCTTTTCACGGGCGCATGGTGAATATCTGGTCAGTTGTTGATTTGCCAGGTCTAAAGCCACACTGATAAGGTGCAATCAGTTTGTTGACGGTGGACTTTAATCACAATACCTTATATGCGATGTTTAGGAGATTTATTCCACGGTAGTTGGCGTAGATTGTGGGGTCTCCCTATCTGTGGATTGGACAGAACACACTTAAATTATAATCGTTGGGCATGCTTTCGTCGGAACATATTTTATTGCATTTTAGTTCTTCGCCACCGTGTTTAAATAGATCGGCCGGCAATCCATCGGCCCCCACCGCTTTGTTGTTGCTCTTCAACCGGGTAATTGTTATTGGAACTTCTTCATGGTCGGACAATGGAACATTTGCTCCCTCGTCATCGATTGAGGAATCGGGTTCGCTTTTTCCTGGCGTTATGCTTTCGCTGTCATTTAACAGTCTGGAGCCCCCATATACTTTATATAAATAAATTTAATCGAGCTTCCTGGTGGCTTTGTACCGCATATATCAGCCAATATGTGAGTTTTCTCTATGAAGATGAGCTAGGGTATTTTACTCATAACAATGTATCATAACCTTAATAAATTTGAATGAATATATAACTAATAAATATAAAATCGGGTCGATACTATCCCCACTTGCATATACTACATATAATGGTTTTCGTTTTTCTAACTAACTTTACGTGTCTGTCAGTATAGGTGTTATAAATAGTATATTTATATATAAATTTGCTTGAATTTCGAACCTCAGGTTGACGTTTTATACGATAAAGTATTTCCCTGGCTTTGATTCTTGTAAGTTGCGAGAATATAAAATGATCGGTTCCACCCGAACTTAGCCCTTCCTTACTTCTTTAATGTAAAGTTTTTAAAGCGCTTCAAGTACTTTCCATAGCTTCGATTCTTCCGGTTTGCAAGAGTATAAAAAGTTCGGTTACACCTGTACTTTGCTATTCCACACTGTAACACCTGAAGGTATTAACTATAATAAAAGCTTCGTATCTTAAATGCTAGGATCGTTAGATATTAGGAAAACAAGAGCGAAATAATAAAAAAGGAAAACTGGCTGGAAATCACAATCGCTTCATATCAACACTTGAACATCTATATATACAAAAATTAATCTCTTTTTCCCTTAGTCACGGCATCACGCGTGAATGGCTAGACCGATTTCACTAATTCTTTTTTGTTGTACGAGTATTTGTTATTATTAGGAGAAGGTTCTTAATAAGAAAAAATTACGAAAGTTGAGTCTATGGCGGGTATTGTCACTTGCGAAGCGAATTTATTTGGCGAAGCGAACGCTTTGGCGAACATACCCCAAATTTGCACTGTGAATGGCGAATGAACGTATTCGCTAAAATATGTCGTTGCCATTCATGAAAAAAGTAGCGCGTTCATCCAAACTTGACATTTGTGTCATTTATACTTAAAAGTATTTAGTATTATATCAACTGAAATTCGAAAATATGGATCTGTGTTTTGAGGACAATTACGATGTGGAAACGCGAACTAATATTCTTCGACAGCGCCGTTCTAAAAAGATAATTCTACAGAGCTACCTAACACGGTGTATGTATCTAGTTCAATTATAACGAATAGTAAGAAGTTTTTGTTCAATGTACATGTATTTGTAGATTCGTTGAGAATTTCCGCTTAAACAAGGACGCATTTATGTATGTGCTGGATAAAATCAAAGACAAATTTCATTGTCGGATGTCGTCTTCCATAACGCCGATGTTAAAACTGTGTGCCGCGCTCAGATTTTTTGCACATGGCAGTTACCAACAAGCTATAGGGAATGAATTTCTGTTGGCACTTGCTCAGCCAACAATTTCCCTTACTTTAAAGAGATCATACCCATTTTGGAAAATGAAATTTGTCGTACCCATATAAGCATAGATATGAGTGAAGAAGAGAAGCAGCAGGCAAGGAGCAAATTTTATTCAAGATCGGGAATACCAAATGTAATAGGCTACATCGATCGAACCCATATTACGATTTATGCTCCTATCACAAACAAACACCTCTATCTAAACAGAAAAGCATTTTTTTTTTAGCATAAATTCAATAATTGTGAGTTTTGATGAATTTAATACAGTAAAATTGGTATAAAAATGTTATTGTATTTTTATTACAGGCTTGTGATCATGATATGAATATCCGTTTTGTGGATGCTAGATATGTTGGTTCTGCACACGATTCGTTCGTATGGAACAATAGTTCTCTAAAGGCATGATTTGAGGCAGCGCATCAAAACAGAGAACAGAACTCTATTTATTTAGGTATTCGCAATATTTGACTACTGCGTAAGTTTAATCTTGACATATGAATATTGAAAACAATAATACATTTGCAGGTGACTTCGGATACCCACTAAGCCCTTATTCATTAACACCTTTCCGTCATGCAGAATCTGGAACTAGGGAGTACATTTTTAATAAGAAGCACGCGAAAGCGAGAAATGTTATTGAACGTACGATTGGAGTTCAGATGTCTTCTGAGTGATAGAAAAATGCGCTACGATCCTGCTAAAATAACATCCGTTATTAATATATGCTGCGCATTGCACAACATTTGTAAAAAATTTAGAATCGGTGATCCGGAGGATGCTGAAACCTTCTTTGATGACGTTGTACCATTGGAACCAATTAATGAAAATGGCAATGGTTCACCAGGAGAGCGCCACAGAAGACAAATTGCTGATGCTTTGATGTAAATGAAACTACACCGACTTCAGTGAATAATATATTGTATTCTTTTATTTTATTCAATACTTTGAAATTCAATATTACATAGGTAATAAATATATAAAAATTACAAAAACTACATGCTTTTAAATTAAATTAAAAAAATCACAGATTCAATTCCGTCACTTACAATAATAAAGTAAAAATAAATTCATCACATGTTTCTTAAAAAAATCTCAATTTCAAGTTCGGTTCAAATATAAAATAAAAAAAAAAAAATCATCACATTCTTATGAAATAAACTGTAAACTAAATTCAATCTATTTACAAGCACCCTATTTACCCTATTTTTTTGCATTTTTAATTTTAAAATTTGTAGTTTTATTTCCATCTTTTCTTTATGTCTTTTTTTCCACTAAATTTTCATCCTTCTTCCTTTCTTCTTTCATTTTCATCTATTTTTCTTTCCATTTTTGCAATTTTGTTGGAAAGGGTGTCTTGAACTTCGGCTTGCTTTTCCAACGCTTTCATCCGAATGATTCACGTTCCTCTACTGTCATTCTAGGACGGCTGCTTGAGGATTGCGATGCCAAATCCATGGCTCGTTGTGTTTCCTCGGTCGTGCGCTCTTCTGGCTGAATTTTACTAGTATTTACCGCAGTTTCTACTTTATTAGAACCTTATGCTAAGCCTGTAGGATTTACAGCCGGATGAAAGTGAAGAAGCTCATCCACACTTTGCTCTAATGAAGATAAACTTTGCTGAGAATAAGGTCTTAATCCTGTGGCGACAGTTTCGCGTCCGTTTGTCGCTATTTTTTTTTTTTAGTTTCAGTTTATAATCTAACCAAACCTAAATGCTACACATAAGTAACTTCAACCAAACAATTAATTAAATTTTTACCTTATTCAGCGAACAGGTCCCATTGCTCTGCCCTGCTTTTCTTTGTCTATCCAAAATTCCACATTCCTCTGGCGACGTCCGGATTATTTTCCATTACCGCAACCAATTTATTTTTGGAATTGCTGCGTTGTTGTACGTTGTGTTCTAGAAGTATCGTTTTGATAAATATAATTACAATTACTCAAATAAAGATCAAAATTTACTTACGTCCTTTCCATTTCAAATAGCGAATAAAAAATACATTTGTTAAATTTTAACAGTAATGGCGAAGCGAGTGCCGTTTTTTCGCCAGCCGCAACACCAGAAATTTATTTTCGTCACTCGTTCGCCATTTTCTGGCAAATTCGTTAGAGATTCGCAACTTACAATTCGCCACGGCGAAACTCGCCAAAATTTTCATTCGCTTCGCAAGTGACAATACCCGCCTATAATATAAAAATTAATCGCAAAATGTGTTGCTAAGCGCATAACTCAACAACGCCTGGACCAATTTAACCAATTCTTTCCAATAATTGCCGGAAAACCCCTTAAAACAGCCCTTTTCTTATTCCCGTACAAAAGTGTTCTTTTGTATATATGCATGTAAGTAAAAATGAATGTTTGTTTGTTAGTAACGCTAAGGCTCGAGAACGGTTGAACCAATCTTCATGAAATTTTCAGAAGTTGTTCGCTGTGGATCGGAAAGGTTTAGAAATAAAAAAACCTTATACTTTTGATAAAGAAAAATTATTGAAAATTATTCAGTGAAAACTTTATGTGTGTTTCAGACGAAGTGAGCAGTTGCAGATTGAAATTTTTTACAAAGCCACGAAGAGGTCGCGCTAATATCAGTCGACGTTCTTTTTGCCATCAACGTATGGCACAAGCACATGAACGAGTACACCAACGATGCGATGACATACGTCCCAGACATTCTTCTTTGGATGGCAAATGGTGGTTACACCGGCCCAAATTGATGAAATCATTTCTGCGGAAATTCCTGATACAGAAAAAGATCCAGTATTATACGAAGTGATGAAAACCAATATGGTTCATAGACCCTGCGGACACCACAATCCCACTTTGGTTTGTGTGTCTAACTATAAATGCAAGAAACACTGTCCACGTGCTTTTCTTTCGAAAGCCCAAACTGGAAATGATGGATATCCACTGTATCGTCTTAACTCATCAGGCGACATTTACCATTCAACTTAGAGGAGTGAATATTGAAGTCGACAACACATGAATCGTACCATATTCTGGGTCTACCATATTCGCCACTGTTGTCTAATTCACATTCAAAACTAATATCAATGTTTGATATTGTAGTTTGGTGAAATCGATCAAATACGTCATCAAAGAAAGCGGTTATTGGTCTTGAACAAATGATCGATACGTGAACTGCAATAAAGCTCTTTATAGGGTATTTACTTTTGAAATTCATGAACGTTTTCGAATTGTTGTGCGTCTCGCAGTTCATTTGGAGAATGGCCAAAGAGTGTTTTTCAACCCAGAGATTACAGTACAGCCAGCGGAAACACTTCTAACAACAAAATTGGCATTGACGAATTTTTTCTTACTGGGATCAGTGATTCGTTTGCGAGAACGTTGCTCTTTTCGGAAATACCTTGATATTATACATGAAATGGAGCGTCGAAGAATTGGTTACGCAAAAAGCAAGGCCAACCAGAAGATTGACATCCAGGTGTGTTCTCAACTAATTCCTTAGGACGAATTTACATACTCCACCCGATAAACGACGATTGCTTATACCTTCGATTGCTATTGATAAATGTGCGCGGTTCAATTTCATTTAAGTCATTGCGTACTGTGAATAGTACGGTGTGTGCAACAATTACAATTGCTGGATCATGATAATCAATGGAATCGAACGATGGACGATTCGATAGCTACTTCGTATGCCACTGAAGTTCGCACACTTTTCGCGATGTCCATTTCGACATATCAGCCTTCAAATCCGCGTCAGTTATGGTATACGAACAAAATTACACTGCTGAAGACATTTTATATCGTATTTGGTAAGAATTGGAAATGGGAAAATTTCGGTTTCAGTGGTTTGATATCAATTCCACCTGCCTTTTGTCAATTCACTTCAACTACGAGTGCGCGCCAGTTATTGTATGTGGCGTGTTTCCGAGTTAGAAAACCATCTTCTCTGTACATTTACGCACCGAAATAGAAACCAAAAAATGTTGTTTATAAAACTGGATTCATTGAAAAAAATTTAGAAAAATCGAAAATAAATGATTTTTTACACAACGTAAACTGAATTTTTTTTTTTCATTTCAAAACACATAATTTCACGCAGGACAACGCATGCGGGGTCAGCTAGTTAAAAAATAAAATATTTACTTTTACAATTCAAAGCAATAAATAAAAATAAGCCAAATCAAAGCGAATGCGTCAAAAATCGCTTGTACACACAATGTGTTTCAGGAATAACTAACATCTAATTTAAATTTGCTTGCTCTTGCTGGCATCATAACAACCCAACATGTGCTCTGTTTTAAAAATATTTTTACAGATTATACCGGAATATATGCCCAGCAAGCCTTGACAGTTAATAGTAGTGAAAAGACAGAAATCTTTCATTCAAACATGTCCAAGGCAAACAGGTATTTAATGCCTGAATATGCTATCCTTAAAGATTGTCCAGTGAGAATTTCATGACATTTCATAGATTGGAAGTGAAGTTGTGGCGTTTAAAGTGTCAGTATGTTTGCCTTATAGGTGCGAAAATGAGCTTCGACAACTTCAAATTTTGTTTTAAAGTTGGTATAACTTTTACTGAATTGTTTCAATTGACGATACAAGTTTATGGAGTTGATTGCCTATCCCGTAGTAGAGTACGCGAATGGTTTCAACGTTTTCAAAGTGGTCGTGAGGACATAAATAACGATCAACATGTGGGCCTATTAAAATCCGTGATCACCGGAAATTCCATCGAAACTGTGCGTGAATTCATCAAAAAACAGCCGAAATCATCAAATTCATGGAAATGGAATTGAACATCTTCAAAACATCGATTTATCGTATTTTGAGCGAACATTTAATGCGTTATGCTACCTTGGATTTTTTAAGCGTTTGTTGCGCCGTATTCGACATGTTCTGATAATGCGTGTCTCATCGACGCTTGCGACCTAGGCTTGTCGAAAAAATATAGATACATCGATACAGTTTTTCAATGCATCGATATTTTTTAGTGATATTTATTTTTTCAAGATATCGATGTATCGATATAGTATTACAAATATTGAAAAGCTATAAAAATCGATATTTTTATGATAAAAAAAATTGTAAATCCTTTTTTATACTAACCGTTTTTAACACTTCTTTGTTCATGGTCGACCCGATTTCCTGCTTTTTAATTTAGTAGGTACTAAAGTTGGCTTTTAAGTTGGCAACTTTCTCTGTCAAGTGTAAATGTCATTTCAATATCGGTGTCTGTCATTCAATTCAACTGCCGTCTGTCAGTGTCAGTCTGTTATCCGTCCCGCGTACTATAACCTCA
The DNA here is from genome assembly GCF_001853355.1 of Bactrocera latifrons. Taxonomy (NCBI): domain Eukaryota; kingdom Metazoa; phylum Arthropoda; class Insecta; order Diptera; family Tephritidae; genus Bactrocera; species Bactrocera latifrons. The sequence goes on from NW_017537281.1 coordinate 103,895, forward strand.
ACCGGAACGGAAAATTCAGGGATATTTCAATTTTGGGATATTTACTGTTTTGGATGAGTGCGTTTCACCACAGAAAATTATTAGCGCTTTTCACCACTTAACATCAGGGGCACGACAATAACAGAACAGTTGTTAGAACCAATGGGAAAAAATATGTTAATTTCAATGTTTAAAAATGTACGCTTACAGATTCGTATATTTACAATGCGCAAACGACTGCATATAATTTATATACATCAGCGGTGCGCACGCCTCAATACTACTACATTTTACGTTTGCGCTGCAAAAACATTGCTATAGATTTTCGCTGCCATGTACGCTGAACAAATTTCTACTGTATTTTTTTTTTATTTACATTCAGGGAAAAAAGTTATTGGCAAATTTGGAAAAAATATCAGAAATGTTTATTGAATTCTTTTTGTGTAAGACTTGAAAATTTATCAAGTCATTGACTAAATGGCTCGTTTCGATATCCCCTTTATACTCCTTAATGCGTAGATGGTCGGTAAGATGTTGGTCAGAAAGCGTGTTTCCTTGCTTATTTTGAATTAATTTGAAAGTGGAAAATTCCCCTTCATCAGTTTCAATAAAAAAATAATTTTCTTGCCATTCGCTAGAAAACATTTTAAAAATTCGAGGTGTTTCTGTCAGTGTACCAAATGCCGATTCTTTGTGGTGACCTAGTGTACTTGTTCAGCCACTTTCGTGTTCGTGTGATATTTTTCGCAGTAGCAGAATTATCAGTCAAACACGCGTGTTTGGATTTTTATTGAGTTGTTATTAAATGAGCGCCACTGATATACATACATACATACGTATGTACATTTTCTATATACATATTTTATATCAAAGTACACAAGCATGTACGTACAAATTGAACTATTTCACGAAGAATTCCTTAACATCTTTGGAAATATATAATAAAGGCAGACAAGAATTATTACCTATGTAAATCTTTAATTAATGTAGGTTTGATAAGATATATACAAACGAATTTATTCACAGGTCTTTAAAAGTTTTGATAACATGTTAAAAGACGAAGCGGTCGCACATATTCACGTATGTATTTATGTACGCATGTAAAAAACGAACCATACGCATAATGTTAATACATTTGTCCACACACAACTTTGTATGTAAATATGTACATATGTCATGCGAAATTTCCGATTGACACGGACAGCCAATGGCGAAGCTCACGTTTTGTCAGAGTCAACGATCGCCAATTGCCACTGCTTCCCTTGCCGCTCTAATAGCTTTACCAACGTACTTGTGTAAATATGTATGCATTTGTATGAGCGTGCATACATATCGACGCAGATTTTTGCAAGCYKCGAAAAATATTTTGCACATTCCTTGACAAATACAGTCAATCCCAGTTATGTGCCACAATCAAAGATACAGATATTTGTGGCTTGTAAAAATAAAAATATAATATGACACATAAACGAGTGGAAATACCTAAGCAAGTGGTACTTAAAACAATAATTAGTATTTCATAAAACAAACCACGAGATGCAGAAAGATATGGGCAGTTCAGAGGGATGATTTTCATTTAAGCCGTCATTGCCCGTTGAAAGTGCGCTTGCGTCCATGAATGAAAATATTGTTGTTGTGTACTTTTCTACAAATTTGGGCATCGACTATTTGGCTGCCATATTGACTTGTGACGCTGCTGATGCTATTTGAGACGTTTGTTGTTTTTGCAGAACAATATTTGTAGTTTTTGCGGGCGACATACATATCTACATGGGAACGTGTATAAGTATGTTGGTTTGTGTATGCATTAATTGTCCGGCAATGTCGTACACAAATGCATATGGATGTATGTACATATAGCAGCAGTGCGCGCACACTTTTTACTGATAAATGATAATATCACGATTTAAATTTGAACTGTACTTACACATGAATGTAACTATGTGCTGATATGTAGATACGTACGAAAATTTAAATGAAATGCGATTAACATATAATATTATTGAAATATTTTCTTCTTCTTCTGGATTGGCGTAGTCACCGCTTACGCGATTATAGCCGAGTTAACAACCGCGCGCCAGTCGTTTCTTCTTTTCGCTACGTGGCGCCAATTAGATATTCCAAGTGAAGCCAGGTCCTTCTCCACTTGGTCCTTCCAACGGAGTGGAAAGGACTTCCTCTGCTTCCCCCGGCGGATACAGCGTCGAATACTTTCAGAGCTGTTGCGTTTTCGTCCATCCGGACAACATGACCTAGCCAGCGTAGCCGCTGTCTTTTAATTTGCTGAACTATATCAATGTCATCGTTTATCTCGTACAGCTCATCGTTCTATCGAATGCGATATTGGCCGTGGCCAACGCAAAGGACCATAAATCTTTCGTAAAACTTTTCTCTCGAAAACTCGCAACGTCGACTCATCGGTTGTTGACATCGTCCAAGGATGGAGTCATGTGTAGAAGTTCACGCAAGTGAGGAAAGTTCTGTGATCGCTATTTACTTGGAAGTGGCCAGAAACGATTCTTTTACATATGACTCCAGCAACTCACGACTTCCGGTCCTTGGCAAAGTATCCTCTGGGTAGCCTAAGAACATCCCTTTGAAGGCGAGCTAAAGTGAGAAGGCGAACCATTCCCTGCATAGGGTTGTATGCTGGGTTTAGGACCCGCCACGTAAGAAATCCACCCCAATGACAACGCAACAACAGCCTTGGATGAGAGACCCCACTTTTGATGACGACCAATGCAAACGAAATAAGGACTACGAATTGAGGGCATGCACCTGGAATGTCCGGTCCCTTAATTGGGAAGGTGCCGCTGCCCAGCTGGTTGATGTCCTCGTAGAAATAAAGGCTGACATCACCGCCGTCCAAGAAATGCGATGGACGGACAAGGACAGAGACGAGTAGGTCCTTGTGGCATTTACTACAGTGGTCATATAAAGGAGCGCAAGTTTGGTGAGGGATTCGTGGTGGGAGAGAGACTCCGTCCCCGAGTACTATCATTCACCCCGGTGAATGAACGTCAGGGCACTATCCGCATCAAAGCGAGGTTCTTCAACATATCGCTGATTTGCGCCCACGCCCCGACGGAAGAGAAGGACGATTTGACCAAAGATGCCTTTTATGAGTGCTTGGAAAGCACTTATGAAAGCTGCCCCCGGCACGATGTCAAAATCGTGCTTGGGGACTTTCACGCCTGGGTGGGCAAAGAAGGTATCTCAGCGAGGAAACATCCCCAAATGGGTTGAGACTGATGGACTTCGTCGGGGCCCGAAATATGGTTATCTGTAGTACTAGATTCCAGCATAAGAAGATACATCAAGCTACCTGGCTGTCTCCGAATCGAAAAACCACCAACCAGATCGATCATGTTGTGATAGACGGAAGACACGTCTCCAGTGTTTTAGATGTGCGTGCACTGCGAGGTCCTAACATCTACTCGGACCACTATCTTGTTGCAGCCAAGACTCGCGCGCGCCTCTGTGCAGCAAAAAAGGCACACCATCAAACACAAGGAAGGTTCGACGTCGAGAAGCTGCAATCACAGCCGAACGATTTTCTACTCGGCTTGCACTCCTGCTCTCTGAGAGCACTCGTCAACAACTCGATGTAAGGGAACGGTGGCACAGCATTTCAAATTCCTTACGTACAGCTGCAACCGAAACCATTGGATTTTGGAAAGTACAGAAGAACAGCTGGTACGATGAGGAGTGCCGTGTCGCGGAGAGGAAACAGGCTGCCTACCTCGCAATGTTGCGATCGACCACAACACGTGCGGGATGGGATAGATACCGAGAGTTGAAAAGGGAAGCGATTCGCATTTGCAGACAGAAAAAGAAAGAGGCCGAAATGTGTGCGCACGAAGAGCTTGATAAGCTGGCCGATAGGGGTAATGCTTGAAAATTCTACGAAAAAATGTGGCGGCTTACAGAAGGTTTCAAGGCCGGAGCGTACTCTTGTAGAACCCCCAATGGTGATCTAGTCATCGATGCCCAGAGCATACTTAAATTATGGAGGGAACACTTCTCCAGCCTGCTGAATGGCAGTGAACGCACAACGCCAGGAGAAGGCGAAACGGATTCCCCAATCGATGATGATGGAGCAGACGTTCCATTGCCCGACCAGGAAGAAGTTCGAATAGCAATTACCCGCCCGAAGAACAACAAGGAGGCGGAGACCGATGGATTGCCGGCCGAGCTATTCAAACACGGCGGCGAAGAACTGATAAGGAGCATGCGTAAGCTTCTTTGTAAAATATGGTCGGACGAAATCATGCCCAACGATTGGAATTTAAGTGTGCTATGCCCAATCCTCAGAAAAGGAGACCTCACAATCTGCATCTCACAAACTGCTTATTCCACGAAGCATCCTCAATATCGCATATAAGGTTCTAGTGAGCGTATTGTGTGAAAGATTAAAGCCCACCGTCAACAAACTGATTGGACCTTATCAGTGTGGCTTCAGACCTGGAAAATTAACAACCGACGAGATATTCACCATCCGCCAAATCTTGGAAAAGACCCGTGAAAGGAGAATCGACACTCACCACCTCTTCGTCGATTTCAAAGCTGCTTTCGACAGCACGAAAAGGAGCTGCTTTATGCCGCGATGTCTGAATTTGGTATCCCCGCAAAACTTATGCGGCTGTGTGATATATAAAATTATAATAAGCTGTTCAGGATATTATGATAGTATGTCGTATATGTATATACACATATAACATATCTACATACTCATATGTAAATTAATAATATATTAATAGTAGCTCTTATTTGTACATTAACTACAAATATTACTTTGAAAATAGCATAATTTAATGATGAAGTTATCAATTTTTCCTGCATTCACAAAAACTAGCAAAATGATATTCAATATCAATTAATATGTTTGCATGTAAACGTATAGAATTATATGCAAAAGGCTAACATACGTCTGCAATAGAAATGTATATTTCTGAACATAATTTTCGTTGAATGCTCAGCTCTGTTCACGCTCCACTGTTAAGATTTCTCCTTCTTAGTTAGATGTGGTGAAACGCGCTCATCGCATTTTGTTATCTTTTGACAGTTCACACGCTTGTCCTTCTCGATAAATATACGTTCTCTGTTTTTAGCTTTTGCCAACGTCGAGAAAAGACGATTGTTGGCAAATGCATGCTCGGGGAGATGTAATGGTATTTGTTTTTATTAATGAAGCAAGCTTGCCTGTTGAAAGTGCGCTTGTGTTCATGAATGAAAATATTGTTGTTGTGCGTTTTTCTACAAATTTGGGCATCGACTTGGCTGCCATATTGACTTGTGACGCTGTCAATGCGCACATATTTACATGTGTACTCATATTTGTATGTTGATTTGTGTATACATTATTAGTTCGGCAATGTCTCACACATATGCATGTAAATATAGAGCAGTACGCGCACACTTTTTACTGATAAATGATAATATTATGATTTGAATTTGAATTGTATTTACATGTATATGTAAATACATATGTATGTAATTATGCGCTGATATAGCAATTGCAATATATTAAGTTTTTATGATATTATGATAGTATCTCATATACATATACGTACATATGTACTATATCATATTTACAAACATATTCATATATGAAATGACGCTTAATTACACATTAACTACAAATATTGTTTTGAAATAGCATAATTTATTTATTAGGCATATATTCATAGAAATACGAAAATTATAATCATATCAATTAATATGATTGCATGTAAACGTATAAAATTATATACAAAAGGCCAACATACGTCTGTAATAGCAATGTATGTTTCTGAGCATAATTTTYATTGAATGCTCTGCTTTGTTCACGCGCCTCTGGTAAAGTTTCTCCTTCTTAGCTAGCTGTGGTAAAACGCACTCATCGCATTTTGTTAGCTTTTGACAGTTTACACGCCTGTCCGTTCTTGGACCTTCTCTATAAATATACATACGTTCTCTGCCATTACTAATAAACCTGCTGAGATAGAAAATAACATCATGGAATTGTCTCAATCTGTGAGTTACGATGCTACTGGTGTAAGTATTTTATTTGTGTAAGTTTGTAGCTTTAGAATCTAAATATTTGTTCTTGTTCATAATTAATAACCAGTAAACTAATAACGTGTAATTACATTTTAGTGTTTTCACCTAACGTTAATACTATTTATGACGACAAGTGTAATGAAATATATACAAAATGTTCAATATTTTTTTTTTCAGACTTAAAGATAGTCAGAGTAAAGACTTGTGGAAACAGACTACACTCGTAGATATGTTTGAAAGAAGTTCAAGCTATGAAGCTCTAAAGTATCGCCTGCGTCCTTGGTTTCCTCAGAGAGAATGTCATCTGCTGTGAATCTCGCAGTACCCAATAACAGAAGTCGGCTTACAGCCGAGCACGTAATTGATTATTTGGCATACCGACCAACAAGCTAAAACATCGTTCGACCTGCTTTTGGACCGTGTAAAAACTGTATTGAAGCAGAAGGAGACTATTTTGAACAAAATTAATTAATTTTGTCGAAAATACCATTTGTTCTTTTTTTCCTGTCCTGTTTACTTTGGAAAGCTCGTTGTATGTATGTATTTACCAATGTTAAATATTAATATAATACGATTCTTCTTTCATATCATGGAACTGCCACACAAATAAGAACGATTTCTCTCGAAATCATTTTTTTTTGTACCGCAATTTTCATCCACTTCTTCATGTATGTATGTCGTTTCTGTTTTTTTTCTCGCTGATGGTAACAACAAAAAATAGGCGGTGCCACGCCCATCGTCCAACTTTTACACCGGCTTTTATAAAGCCTTCTCATACTCTTTGGGAGGTGTGATTTAATATCTCTGGCGTAATTAGATATTGATTTATAGCGCTTTTAATAGTTTTGCATACTGTTATATGGAGAGTGAATGGGTTTATCTTCAGATTTAATTCATTTCTAAACGTTCTATAGAAGTTCTTATAGAATTTGCGGTGAGTTAATTTGGTTTTTTTAACTTTAGAAGTATAGGAGATATGTACATTGAACTTATTACAGATTAAAAATTATTAAAAATTGTTTGCCATGCTTAGTTAGTTGGCATTTTATAAGCTATCGGTTAATGGTGATTTCTGAGCGTGGCAGTGGTCCAATTACGCCCATCTACTAACACTATTTTATTTTWTTTTTACTAAGAAACCCTCATGTCAATTTCTTTTAGATATCTCAATTTTTACTCAAGTTATAACTTGCACTGACGGGGAAGGCCGGACAAAAAGACCCGAATTTAACTCTTTTCGTTATCCTTTCTATTCGGAACATACGTACATTTCAAAAGCACTGTGGTTAATAATAATAATTTTATCACTAAGTTAGGAAAAGTCAAAATTCGGGTTTTGACAACTTCTTTTGCTTTCATACAGAGCGCAATGTTAATACATCTGTCGAAATAATAAAAGCTAAGAACCACAAGTAGCAGTCGGATGTCAAATTAAATGATTGTAGTTTAAAAACTACTTCAAACTAAAAAGTATAGAATAACTGGCTGTATATTTTCCATTTTTGAAATTAATATATATAATTTAGCTTTTTAACTACCGTTCCTAAATTTGTTTGTCAAAAGACAGCACGAAAATTTGATGCTTTTTTGTTTGGATAGACAGTTCGTTTTTGTTTTTTTTTTTTTTTTTTTTTTTTTTTTTTTTTTTTTTTTTTTTTTTTTTTTTTTTTTTTTTTTTTTTTGGATTCTACTAAACTGTGATTCTCTTTTGTCAGGTCATTCAGTTTCAGTACCATTGAATAAATATACATACATACAAGTGGAGCTACTAAAAGCTTTATAAAATCAGTCAATTGCCCTTGAGTCCAGGTATTTGGTGTCTGGGGTCTTGATAAGTTACGGCATGTTTTCGACATTTTTTGCCTAAAGATCGCTTTACATTTTCTCGTTAATAGTACAACTAGCGAATTCCGCTCCGCCCTTACTTAGTTGTCTCCCGTAGTCATGGATAATGTGATACAGAGATAATGAGATCCCCAACTCCTCCAACTGAGGGTTTCTTAGTAAAAAAAAAATAAAATAGTGTTAGTAGATGGGCGTAATTGGACCACTGCCACGCTCAGAAATCACCATTAACCGATAGCTTATAAAATGCCAACTAACTAAGCATGGCAAACAATTTTTAATAATTTTTAATCTGTAATAAGTTCAATGTACATATCTCCTATACTTCTAAAGTTAAAAAAACCAAATTAACTCACCGCAAATTCTATAAGAACTTCTATAGAACGTTTAGAAATGAATTAAATCTGAAGATAAACCCATTCACTCTCCATATAACAGTATGCAAAACTATTAAAAGCGCTATAAATCAATATCTAATTACGCCAGAGATATTAAATCACACCTCCCAAAGAGTATGAGAAGGCTTTATAAAAGCCGGTGTAAAAGTTGGACGATGGGCGTGGCACCGCCTATTTTTTGTTGTTACCATCAGCGAGAAAAAAACAGAAACGACAAGCAATTGTTAAACATCAAAACCTACTGAACTTTGACAGTTGACTGGATTGAGTAGGTTTTGACGTTTTGCAATTGGAATTTCTGGAACGGCCAGATTGAAATTGTACCAAAAATATATGTGAACGGAGAAATTTATTGCCGCCGTTTGAGATCGCTAATAAAAATTTAAAATAATGAAAATCGAGGAAAATGCGAAATTTAAATATATATTATGAAACGTTTTTGTAATTTGATGCATAATAGAATTAATTTTCTATTACAAATGGTTAAAAACATTTATTAATTTAGAACTAAGCCTGTTAGTTCACCTTATTAAGTATTAAAATATCGAAAGTCAGTTATTTTAATATACCATAAAATCATAAAAAAGGAATTAAGTAGTTTCGCCATATATTAAAAGTCCAATAAATAATAATTTGCAATCGTAATAAATGTTGGGTATGTTAATTTAAAATGTCCAAAAATTCTTATTTGGTGCGATCTGGCCATAATGGAAAATGTTATAAAAAACAATTATTTTGAAGCGCTCTCACACTGGAATAAGTTGGGCATCCCATTATCCCTGATATGATACGAGACTTTAGCATTGGCTCTTTTTCTCTCAAACGTGTTCCCTGATTATTTGACAGCGATGGAGATCAGGGAATTTCTGACAGTTGATTTCAGAAAAGGCGGGTTGCCAGAAGTAAACGGCTATAATTACCTCATAAAATTAGTGTTACATGAAATTTCATTGAACTGTGCTTACATATTTTGGCAAAATAAATGTTTATGTAAATTAATCAATGATTTTGCATTTTAGCCTTTACATATGTATGCATTTTCAAAGTGTTTAATTTAGAGTTTTGTATAATTTAATTATTATTTTTCAGCAGTGGCATCAATGACAAATATTATAAAAAATGCGAGTTTTGACAGCTCTCTCTCGAATCAAAGAGTCTCGTATCATATTATCCATGCCGTAGTGAACAAAATTTGTCAAAAGTTCAGCACGTAGTGGCAATCTATCGGGTGATTTTTTTGAGGTTAGGATTTTCATGCATTAGTATTTGACAGATCACGTGGGATATCAGACATGGTGTCAAAGAGAAAGATGCTCAGTAT
>NW_017537281.1:114569-122252 GCF_001853355.1 Bactrocera latifrons
AGCCGCGGTCAACATTTAAATGAAATTATCTTCAAAAAGTAAATGTCATGAACCAATCTAACGTTTCAAATAAAGAACCGATGAGATTTTGCAAATTTTATGCGTTTTTTTTTTTAAAAAAGTTATCAAGCTCTTAAAAAATCACCCGATAGAAATCAGTTGTTCTCTTTTGTTTTCATTTGAAAAATGTTGCCATTGCTCAATACGCATATATTGTTTTGTAAACTTCTTACTTGCCAATTATTACTTTTAATAAAATAAAATATCAAAACAGAAATCAAATTATTAAAAAATAGTTTATATTTTTATAAATAATAGCAGTAGACCATGATTTTGAATTAGTTTAAGGGGCACACCTAGTGTAATGGCCTAAAAAGCGGTGATTTTTGGGAATTTTTATTAAAAAAAATAATTTATCAATTATTTCAACATTTTCAGAATATATTTGTACATGTTTCAAAAATATATTGTGAAATTTTTTAGCAAAAAATTTAATATTCTTTAAGTTATATTATATCTCCAACGACGCGCAAAAAAAGGTTATTCACTCTTCAGTGATTCCGGCCTTCTCCGTGGATGAAATCTAAAAACAAAAAAATTCTCCTTAAACTAGATAATATTGTCTGTACAATGATCTACGATAAAAAAAAAATTGACAATATGGCGGCGTTTTAAAAAAAGAATAGTCGAATTTTACCCAAAATTTTTGTCGATCTTTTGATCAGATCAAAAATCGATAGGTCATTGTACAGAGAACTATATATAGAACAAGTAAAAAAAATTCGATAGTGATCGGATCATTTGTTTTTGAGTAATCCCTGCAGCAAATTCGGAAAATGCTGTTTCGAGAAAAACGCGTTTAAGGATAAAGTGACTGTTATCCAACTGCCGTGCGGCAATCTTTTAAATGGCTGTAAAATATATTGAAGACAATTTTTATAATTACTGCAGTATATCGAGATTGGTAACCCTGCGCTGTTAGGGAGTAATCAGTTGACTCGTTTCTACAGAAAAATTCGATTCGTGGAGAATTCTACAGTAACGTACAGTAAAGCGGGCGGTAAAAGCTGTGTTGGCCAGTGATGGTTTTACCACTAAAACTAATGGTTTTACTTTAACTCTAGTGGGCAAAAAACTTTTTTAGTGGCTGGTTTTTTTTGAGTGGTAAATACCCTCTGATGGTAAATACAAAAAATTAATAATATGTTACATATTATATATATTCTTCACAATTGCTAAGCTTTTAAAGAGGTACGAATAAGACAAATAAAGATAGCCTGTTATATCTCAAGGGGGGAGCCATTTTAACAGCTGCATTCCACTACACTTAATTGTTTCATATACTCATACGTTCTCTTCACGATTATGAGATACCAGATAAAGTCGTTCGGCAAATTGGAACCAAATATGCTTATCATTCTCAAGAAAATGAACTTGAAAATATTGTCAATAGTTCTTCAGAAGAAGAAAATATTTTTAATCTTTAATTACAAAAATAATAAATAAAAAAATTTTGATCTCTGTTATTAGTTTAATAGATAAAAATAATCTAATATTTTCATATCATTCAATATTTTCATTGTATTTTTATCATTTTAAAAGTATAAACTTTTAAATTAGTTTGCGATTAATAATAATTATTTATTTAAAATACCTTAAATTTAAATTTTACGACTTTTCTTTTAAATATTTAAATTTATTAGTTCAGCTTGGAGAGAGCGCTAGTGGTGTTTTAGTGGTTTTAGAGTTGACACTAGTGGTCCCTGGAAAAATATTATTCGAGGTGAGGTTTTGCGGTGTTCGCTTGTTGAGCTATAAGACGTGGATAAAAACTTCGGTAGACTTTATTCGTAAATCTTAATATTGTTTTATTAGCCTTAATACATTGTGGGATGATGAGGACAAGATCAATGACTTATCGAAAGATTGTGATGATGATGATGAAGTGAATGAAATATTTGCGCCTATCAATGCTGTTATTAGAAATTTTAACAAATTTATTTAGTTGTCTGAGAAAAATAATATTCCCATTGAAAATATTTTGGTTTTTTGTTGAAAGCCTCTTTGTCGAAAAAACACAATATTCAGAAATAATTAATAATAGTATTTGCATGCGCTTATGTTAGTATACATTTCGGTATAAAATATATAGGATTTAATAAGTCGGCATGATTCCCAAATATATTATGCAATTTTATTTACAAAATTAAGAACAACTTATTTGACATCGGTAAGTGCAATCACTCGGTAAAAGGAACTCTCATGGTTTTTAATATGTGGAATAAGCGAAGAAGTACCGTATTTGCAAACATTGCTCGTTATATACTATTAACTTACAGTCTACGCTGACCTTAATACGCTTGGACACAGTTGGAGGTACTCCGTTCGATGCTATACAGAGGTAGGCGCCCATGTCAAGCCGAGATATTCTTGTAATCTCCAGAGTATCACCTTCCCATTCGTTCACTGAAATCATCAATAATTAGTGATAAAGCAATGTACCATAGTTGCATTTAGTAAATAACGAAGCTCGAGTGGATATACATATGTATGTTTGTGCATACATACACAATCAAAACGAAGTAAAAAAAGAATACGAAATTTCATTTTTGAAATGGTTATTATGATCTCTTTTTCATTTGAAAGCAATATTTGAAAACGATATAAAATATATAGAATGATAATCCGCCGTGACAAAACAATTGCAACCGTGTTTGCTTAGCCATATAACTGTAAAACTACGCAAACTTCGACTCTTTTGCTAACTAAATTGAGAATAATTTTTGTAAAAAAGGAAAAAATGGATCCAAATAAATTCGGTGAATATGTTGTTTAAGATTAGATTAACGGAAGTTTTCAAAATTAAGCTTCTATAAAATACAAATTTTGTCATTCTTACGAATAATTTCAAACTATAATAGGAACATAACTATTCCAGTAGATCATCGTGGAGGCCGACAAAAAAAAAACTGACAGCGAAATTCTAAGTTTTAAAAAAGGTATATTTACTCAGTTATCAAACTGTGAAGAAACCGCTTATTAGCAAACGTAACAAAAAAAATAATAGGAATTGAAAGCTAAATACAGAAGGTATAATCATCTATAAGAATATACGCTGATGGCGTACACCTATGCTACCCGCGCCGTTAGTTCTGCCTTCTCCAGACTGGATAAGGAACAGAAGCATGTAGGTCTGTTTGTGAATGATAACAAGATAAAATATGTCATCAAATAACAGGCATTGCTTTCGCGACTTGGCTCTCAGGTCAAATGTTGACATTCATAACTTTGAGGACGTAGGTAATTTCTTCTATCTTGAAACCACCATTCTTGCCAACAGGCGCTACTCTGTACTGTGTAGGTAAGAGGAAAGTAAAGTCATCTATTTACGAATAGAGATCAAACTCTACAAGTCCTTCATTATTCCTGTCCTCCTACATGATGAGTCGGCCGTAGGATTGTTCGAGAGAATGGTTTTGGGGAAGAATAATGGTCCTCTGCGCATTGTGCTGTATATAATTCAGCGACATTTAGATAGTTCAGCGAAACAAGAGGCAATGGCTGTCCAGGCTATGTTGGAGAAGTATATAGTTGTTCTTGAGAATTTGCCACAAAATACTAGGTTTATCTTTTATTTAACAAAAAATAATCTTCCGTTTTCTTTGAGTTGTAATTGTGTTGTCTTTTTGAATTTAGATGTTTATGTTTTATTTCTTATTTTTATTTATATTAAACAAATAAAGTGAGATTTGAATAACTTTGTTTTGTTCAACTTAACAACACCCAATGTTTGAAACAAAATTAAAATACAACATCACCGGCAATTACCGTCTGTGTAATCGACATTATCTTAATTACCATATTTCAGTTGCAAATGATTTTTTCGATACGGACATGAATATATGTACATACATATATATACAATGTTGGTAAGATGCATATAAGAATGTACTTACCTATATGGTTTTTATTGATTGTGATCCTTGAATTGTCATCTCGCTTCCATTTAATAATTGGTCGTGGGCTACCACTGGCTCGGCAACGCAAGGATATATTAGCACCTTCACGTACAATAACATCACTGGAACTGAGTGAATCATCGATGTTGGGTGGTACTTTATATAAAAAAACCGATAAAAAAAATACAACAATGCTTAATTGTTTCCAAATTAGTATTTTATTTCACGGTTTTCTTAATGTTGTTAGTTTTCTTCATCATATAAAATGTAGAATAAGTATATGTATATTTTTGGAGTCTTGCAGCCAATTTCATACAGTTTTTAAATTTTATTAACGATACTAATAAGAGAAAACATTTCTGGAATAGGATTATGTTTGTATATATTTCAAAGTCAAAGAAAATGTAAAAGGATTCACTTCAATTTCTTTTTAATTAATCTATTTATACTGTAGCAACATTTTGAACGGCATAAAATAATTTTCACGTTAACGAATGCCTGAAATACCATAGGGGTATTCGCTTGCTCTTGCAAAACCCTTGCACGGTGCAAGAATTGCACATATTTCCTCGTGGTGCACCGGCGTTGGGCCACGCAGAAAATTATTTGCAATGGCTGTAAAACATGCCAAACCAAAACCCATGTACATATATTTGCATGCAATGTCAAGCAAAAATATAATTGCAACCCTGTTTTAGCTGTCACTTTACATAAAGACATATTACGTCGTTAAATTGTTGAGGAAGGTAAGTTTTAAATAGATTTTATAATTTCTACTTAAATTATAAAGATTTTTTACAGTTTTTTTGTTAAAAATATATGCAGAAAAATTCTCGTTAAACTAGATAATATTGTCTGTACAATGAAAATTTCGTAAAATCAGCGATTCTGAAAATTAGCAATTCATTAGGAAGGGACCAGGGGACCAGACCACATAAATATTTCGTCAAAACTCTTTCTTTAAGTTATTAAAGGTTGAAATTTAGGGCACGATAAACTTGTAAAAATGTTTTCTCATAAACTACTTGAGATAAATGGATGAAATTTTGTGAAGTCAAAGAGAAATGTTCGTGCTACATTTATAGACATTATTTTACGATCCATTTGTCAAAATAATAATATTTGCTTAACATTTGCTCTTTTAAAAAATTGAAAATTTTAATGTGATCTTCACGCTAAAAAAAATTTTACCTTTAATAATCTTCGAAACAAATTTGTTCATTCATACCACTCCAAAGATATAGAATTTTTTGACCCCGCCCCGCCCTTAAAATGTATGACATACCCCTCTCATATTCCTAATATCAGATTTACATTCTGGTAGGCTTTGTAACATATAAGTATGTCCTTCAGTATGTAAGTTACACATGTTAGAACAAGTAAGGCAGGGCTTAGTTCGGCTAAAACCGAACATTTTATACTCTTGCAACTTGCAAGAATCAAAGCCAGGGAAATACTTAAAGTGTAAAACCAGGCATACAGAGTAAAGTAAGCCACTAAAGATCTTATTTGTGCAAAGTTTTATCCCGTTATATTAGTTGCTTCTTGATTTGTGTTCTGGAAACTAAATTTCTTTTTCCATTTCCATTTTCAAACTATCGGTAGAAGTTCTTAGTTTGTGTATTTTGTAAATTTGGTTGTTGTAGCTTCAGTGGTTTAGGAGATATGTACATTAAACTTGCTAAAGGGCAGGGCCAAAATTTATATATACCAAATTACAGCTAAACATCTTAATTTAGTGCTTAGCTATGACAGTTTATATGTTTCCGGTTAATGACGATTTGTGGGTTTGACTGTGATCTGATTACGCACATCTACGAACTCGATTTTTTTTACTAAGAAACCCGCATACCAAATTTCAGCAAGTTATCTCAATTTTTACTCAAGTTACAACCTGCACTGACGGGCGGACGGACGGACGGACAGACAGGCAGTCTTGAAGTTGAATCTTTATTAAAAAGTATGTTATCTTTACAAGGTGAACAGTTACAGCCCATTCTCCAAATTTAAAGTTTAATGTACATAACTTCATTCTTCTTGATTTTATGTTATACAAATAGTTGTTACTTTTAAATAAACTTTTGTGATGAGGTAAAAGTTACTCATTTGACAGTTAGATTAACAGTTTAAGTAAACATTGAGAATATAGTTTTTTATTCGACAAATTATTTTAGATTTAAAATTTTTAATTTTTTGATACTCACCCACCACGTTTAGATATCCAAATTGTGTCTTAGCGGTTACTGTGTTTATCTGACACATATAACGTCCTTTGTCCTCTTCATGTACATTACTTATATGTAGATACCAAGTCCGATGTCGATCATGTTTGTCGTGTGTTACGCTGATGCGTGGATTGCGTGTAATCACATGATTATGCACCGTTAATATTGCAGATTGTTCAAAATGCATCCATGCAACCTAAATCAAAATTATTAAAAATAAAGTTCAGATTTACTAATAATCAAACAGGCAATATTTAATGATATTTCAGTGTAACTGAATTTCATATATACACTACGAAACCATTGAAAAAGATGTTTTGATATTCTAAATTTTGAATTTAAGTGGCATTTTGCGTTTAGTCAAAAAATATATATGTATTTTCTTAACATTGTAATGAAAAGCGCTTAAATCGCTTCGAGGTTGTTAACCACGTCTACTCTTTCAAAGCGTTAAATGTGAAGCGGAAGGTTCACACTCACTTTGCTTTATTCTCGCGTGCAAATGAATTGCGCGTTAATATGCTGTGAAAGTGGTATATAACTTGTGCGAAAACCATACATATTTAAAAATGTAATTGTTCATAATTTATGAAAGAGTGGGTGTTTGGATGCTACAACACTTGAGGATAGTTATGCGATTTATTTTATGATTTTGGCATATGTATGTGTAGTTACAAAGGTAATATTTCTATACACGTGTAACCTTTAAAAAGAATAAAACAATTTTTTTAAGTGTAAAGTTTTCTAGGATATTTTTAAATTACATTTGGCTAAATGAGCTTCAGTCTCCTGCCCCAGACAACATATAACCAACACCGTACACCTAACCACAGCAATAATCCCGCATCCAGAACACTCTACACCCACCGCATTAAAATATACGTCACTAACACACTTCATTCACCACACTCATCTCGACACCACCTACAATCCACATCACACGTAACCAGAGAAAGTATATTTATAGAGAAGGTTCACGATATCAAAAATTTAGGGATATTTCAATTTTGGGATATTTACTGTTTTGGATGAGTGCATTTCACCACAGAAAATTATTAGCGCGTTTTACCACGTTACATCAGGGGACATGAAATTGCAGAATTGAGCATTTTCAGTGTGAAATGAGAAAACTTATGCTATTTCCGATGTTAAGGAATGTACGCTTACAGATTCGCATATTTACAATGCGCAAACGACTCTGCATATAATTTATATACATACATACATACATATGTAATATTTTATATCAAAACACAAAAGCATGTACATACATATGTACGYACAAATTAAACTATTTCATGATGAATTCCTTAAATCTTTGGAAATCATATTTGTATTATACCTAATTATTTAATTAATGTAGGTTTGATAAGATATATGTACATATACGTATGTACATATTTATATACCTACATATTTATTCGCAGGCCTTAAAGTTTTGATAACATGTTAAAAGACCAAGCGGTCGCACATATTCACGTATGTAATTATGTGTGCAT
>NW_017537281.1:123578-124455 GCF_001853355.1 Bactrocera latifrons
TCATTGAATGCTCAGCTCTGTTCACGCTCCACTGTTAAGATTTCTCCTTCCTAGCTAGCTGTGGTGAAATGCACTCATCGCATTTTGTTAGCTTTTGACAGTTTACACGCCTGTCCGTTGTTGGAAATTCTCTATAAATATACGTTCTCTGACATAACTACATTCCCACTGCATTTTTCACCACAACCAAAAGGGAACAAAAGGGGCGGAAAAACAAGTCTTTTTGCGATCCGTGCTGTTCACCCCTAGTGTCAACTTTTTTATACATTGTGCGAACATCAATTTCCAAATCAATTCAATTTAATTTAATTGCACAAAAAATTCTTTTTAGTTAAAATACATTTTGTAAATTTCTGGCGGAATCATGTGTTGCCTTTTTTTTTATAATTTTCCGAACGAATTTTCTGAACGGTAAGTGCGAAGAAAGTAATCGAAAGAAACATGGTCCTTCGAGCCTACAGAAAGACACTATAGGAAAAAAAAGGAAAACCAAATTAAAAATTTTAAAGCCTAAAAGTGCAGTGACATTAGAAACATTAAAACGCAAAAGAAAAAGAAAAGAACAAAATTAAGTTAAAGTGAAAAGTTAAGCATTGCTGCGACAACAAGAAATATACACCAACTCGTATAGAAACGAAGTTCATTTTAAAACAATAACAAATATATAATATATACATCAGTGGTCGGCATTTTATAGCATAATTTTGCAAACTAACTTCAGAGAACGTCTATCATAGAGAAGGTTCACGTTTCAAATATCGTAACTTTTCGAAGGGGTACTCGGCAGAGATGGTCCAGTTTCACCACAGACAAATTATAAGCGTGTTTCACCCCGAAAATAGCAGAATTGAGCATTTTCAGTGTTAAATGAGAAAAA
>NW_017537282.1:0-1058 GCF_001853355.1 Bactrocera latifrons
AGCCCAAAATACAATCTTTGGGTGGATATTAAGTGGCCAAGTCACAGAAAAAATTAACTCTTTTACAAATGAAGTTGAAAATATTTCAAACGAATATTTAAATGATGAACTCAAAAAATTCTGGGAAGTAGAAGAATTACCTCAGACTACTCAACTTTCAGAAGAGGACCAGGCATGCGAAGCCTATTATAAGTTCACAGTCGTTATGTTGTGCGACTACCTTTCAAGCCCACCTTCCCAGATTCTATAGCTCTAGGTCACTCTAGAATATCAGCAGTCCAGCAATTTCTAAGCTTGGAAAAAAGTCTGATAAAGAAAAGTGAGCTCAAATCAGCATATGATAATGTGATGGACGAGTATCTAGACCTCAATCATATGGAAGAAGCTGTACCATTATGAAAAAGTATCTAAAGGTAGATATTTATCTTTTTATCTGCCACATCACGGGGTAATACGTCCTGGTAAACTCACAACAAAAGTACGAGTGGTTTTCAATGCCTCAAAGTGTACAAGCTCAGGTATATCACTCAACGACGTACTATACAAAGGGCCAACATTACAACCTGATCTCATGTTGCTAATACTAAATTGGCGCATGTTTAAATATGTTTTTATTGGGGATGTAGAGAAAATGTACAGACAAAGATGACCAAGATTTCCAGCGTATAGTCTTCCGCAAATCAAGTAATAGTCYGATCGGCGACTACAAACTTAAATCCGTCACCTTTGGCATCAATTGCGCACCCTACTTAACGATCAGGACTCTGCATGAATTAGCAAAAACTTGCCCTTAGCAACTTCTGTGTTACAAACACAAACATATGTGGATGATATTTTATCAGGTAGCCACAATCCGTCATTAGCGTGCGAATCACTATCTCAAGTGATCAAAGCACTAAATTCAGCGGGATTCCCCTTAAAGAAAATTACATCAAATCATCCCGAAATAATAAAAAACATAAAAAAGGAAGACCTATTAGATACAAATTTGCTTAAATTTGAAACGGCCAGTACAACAAAAACCCTAGGGATTCAATGGAATGCGATAACAGATCAAC
>NW_017537282.1:2498-3590 GCF_001853355.1 Bactrocera latifrons
TATTCTTCACCGATTTTCAACATTTCCTAAAGCACTAAGAGTGGTCGCTTACATGCACAAATTCACCCAAAGACTTAAACAAAAAGTGAAAAGAATATCAAACGATTCTTACATACAATTAACATATTCGGACTTGCAACATGCCAAGGTCAGTCTAATCTTGTATACACAAACCCACTATTTCAGCAAAGAGAAATCAAAGTTGCTGGAAAAGCGACCTCTCGAAAAGGGAAGCTCTCTTCTCGTCTTAAATCCATTTTTGGATGCTAAGGGATTAATAAGTGCAAATGGAAGATTAGCGAATTCCAGCCTCAGTTACAACGAACGGCATCCCATTATTATACCTGAGAAATCCCGTTTCACTCATTTATTCTTAACATATCTTCACCAGCTTACACTACATAGTGAGCATCGCTTGATGCAGCAAATGGTCAAACAAGAATTTTATATACCGCGACTAAAGCCACAAACTTAAAAAGACGCAGATCATGGCAGCTTTACCACCTGAACGCTGCAATTATGCTCTACCCTTTACTATTACTGGGGTTGATTTTGCTGGACCTTTCCAGATAAAGGCCTCAATGTTAAGGTCTTCTTCATTTAGAAAAGGGTATGTGGCTGTCTTTGTATGTTTTACGACAAAGGCAGTACACCTCGAGCTTTGTTCATATCTGACAACTGCAGCTTTTCTCGCAGCATTTGCACGATTTGTCGGACGACGCGGATTTCCCTCCAAGATTATGAGCGATAATGGAAAAAACTTTATCGGAGCTCAAAGAGCCACCGAGAAAGAGTTCATAAACTTCATGAAAGACGTATCCCCTGAAATTGTTAAAAAATATGAACCCCAAGGGATCGATTGGCAGTTTATACCTCCATGTTCTCCACACATGGGKGGACTTTGGGAATCAGCAGTAAAAAGCTTTAAGTCCCATTTAAAGAAAACGGCTGGTAATCATAAATTCAATTATGAGGAGTTCACTACACTACTCACTCGTATCGAAGCCGTATTAAAGTTAAGACCTATATCACCCCTCTCGCAAGATCCCTCCGATTTTACAGCTCTTACACCTGGACACTTCCTAAGAGGAG
>NW_017537282.1:4445-6426 GCF_001853355.1 Bactrocera latifrons
GCAGCCTATGCCATCGACCCCATTTCTTGAAAAAGTGTATGATTTTCAAGACGATGACGCCCGCTCAGCGCCAACAGATCGCTAGAGCCCACGGCCACTGCATSACRTGCTTGGCAGACACGCACGCTACGTTGGAGTGCATGTCAGACGGGTCGTGTCAGTACTGCCACCGACCGCATCATACACTATTCCACCGTTTTCCCCGACGCGCTAATCCGTCAACGCAGGCCAGTCACCGACATGGTCAACAGCGGCACAACCAGCAATTAATTCGCCTAGGGCG
Source organism: Bactrocera latifrons (assembly GCF_001853355.1). Taxonomy (NCBI): domain Eukaryota; kingdom Metazoa; phylum Arthropoda; class Insecta; order Diptera; family Tephritidae; genus Bactrocera; species Bactrocera latifrons. The sequence continues at coordinate 4,729 of NW_017537282.1, forward strand.
GCCGGGATGTTTATGCGACTTCATGGCATCCCGCCCCTAAACACAAACTTCATCACGACACACCACATTCAGCACACCACGCAACCTTAACCACACCACATTCAGCACGCAATGCAACATTCATCACACAACTCATACTCATCACACAACACAACAGGCAGCACACAACCTACATTGTCATACACGCAACTCCACGCAACAAACCAACCACACTACACACACCCCATACGTTGTCGTTTTTCACCACCTACTCGATCAAAAAGGATTGCATAGATCGGGATTGGTCCCTATTCGATTTCTACGCCCGTAAACTTTACATGCGTCTCTCCAGCTGTTGAATTTTCGTCGAAGTCGTGGTCTAAGTTTTTGAAAGATCCTTTCAGTCGTGTGTGATTGTGAAGCGGCAGCTACAGTGAACAATTTCATAAAAAACCGAGAATAGTGTAAACACCAGTGAACAATTTAATAAAAACGAGAATAGTGTAAAGATTGTGAACAATTATTATTACCTTATATTATTATAACGTTGGATTTTACCCGCAAACTAAAGTACACAACTTGCTAAGTTTGAGTTCTGAAAAATTGCCAAGTTTTAATGCAAATAAAACCAAAAGGGATACATAACTAAAGCCAAAGCGTAAGTATTCTCCTCACATAATCAGGGAAACTAAGTGCTAAGAACAGCTTCCTTGATTTAACCTCTTTGAATCTCTGCTTATGTCCATTTGGTCTTAGCCCTTTGTTATTAAAGAAGCCCCGCACTTGTATGTGTTGAATGGTATCTAAAAACTTATCAGAGTATGTCTGTAGTCGGTCGCTAATGCTGTTAACGGAAAGATTTACACCATATTTAAACTGAAACCGGTAACAAAATCCGCTGCAAGTTAAGCAGTGTTGGGTGAAACTTCGGACATATATCCATAAGCATGAGGCCGGTGAATAAATTAGACCACATATTCTTACGTTTTTTCTGGTATTAGAAAAGGTCTGAAAATACACTAAAAGATGCTGGGTGGATGGCGCAGAGACAAGCGACCCACCAGCGTAACTTTTAACACCCACACGGGCGGATCAAAAATTGCAGATGGAGGCTTCAAGCTGCCGCGTATCGCAGTATCATTAATATATGCGTCAAAAAACCAAGCAGCAATTAAAGCAGTAATCTCAAATGGCATTGTGTCAGAGAAAATCATTAGAAACAGGTAGGTCGTAGATATTGAGAAGTACTCATGATTAAGACGCTAAAAATATTCGAAATTATCCATATTAGAAATCTAGGATCATTAGCATTCAATAGACTGGATAAAGTTACATAATTAGATAATAAATCTCTATTAAGCTTTTCAAAGCTTTGTGTCTTTTCGGATGCAAAATACAAACACACAAAGTACCCAAATTCAAAGAAAACTAACGAAAATTTGCAACTGCACGCAAAAGAACGGACCATTGATAAACAAGTGGACGAGCCATCGGACAAACCAACAAATGTATTTTAAAAACAAGCAAGGAAGGGCTACTCTCGCATGATAAAGTGATAATCGAGATCTCATTATCAGTCATTTACATATTTTTTTATTTTGCTGTAAAATTAATTAGATTAGGTTAGGTTAGATTATGCACTGAGTTCTTCGTGTTCGATATCAGGGACCTTGAAAAATTATAGTCCGATCACGAAAATTTTTCCACAAGGGATACCTC
>NW_017537282.1:7346-43686 GCF_001853355.1 Bactrocera latifrons
ACCGTTATGTGAACAAAACTATAATACTCTCTTTAGCAACTTTGTTGCGAGAGTATAACTAGATGTGAAACAATTAGTACCCTAAAAGTGCATTACGGAAATGACACGTAACGCCAATAAAGGAGCGTTTTCACGTTCGGCTGTGTGTCGCCTCGTTTGACTACTTCTAAATTTTATGTGTTTTTTTTTTTTTGTTTGGAATTGGTCAGCTCTTATTCGGTAACGGGGATTGAACTTTGCAGCAATACAGTGTTAGAAAGCGTAGTGGTTGGTTTAGGCGATGGGATGCAGCTGGCAGCTGTATACAATTTAATTCAAGCGACACTTTCGACAATAAAAAGTTGAAATGGTGTGAGTGAGATGCCTTAGGGAATGGTTACTATGAAAAGGAAAAGTAGTGGGCACTTTGGCGACTTTCAGATGATATGGGTGACTTATACCAACATTGTTGTCTGAATGATAAAAATTTCAAATTGAAATATTTCAGTATTATCATTTTATTAGACAGAGTCGTTCCTTCAACAAAATTCAACCAAAAACTATCATCCACTCATACATGTGAGGGGAGAAAACCAAAACAAGTAGTCTCTACGACACAGTCATAGAGGTTTTTCAGAATGCAGTTGAAGGAGAAGAAAGTTTGGAGCTGTCCTTCTTCGAAGTCCTTTAGCTTCCGTCAGCTATTAGAGGAAATTTCTTAACAAATGTTCATGCGTTAAATTGTCATTAAGTGCTATGTTGGTATAGTTCGTAGAGCATCGGAGATACTGATGAGGGACACTCTTAGGATGAATTCAAGCTTCTGATCGGTTCTAAGGCGTAGACCTTCTTTCTCTTTCCTCAATACTTGGCAGGCTTTTACCTTATCAACAGGTTGAAGACATGAGCCTCCAAATAAGGATATTATACCAAACTTTCAAATGTGTTGTAATTGGCAGTTATGTATATTACTTAGGGTGTCCGTTATTTACCAAATTGATTATTTTTGACGAGACGCCCCCTAAACTTTTAGTTATCCATCTAAAATAAATATCACACCGTAAAAAGCTCTTAATTTTCATAATAAACCTTGCCCTAACACGATATATTTCCCATTTAAATAACATGGGGTTTTGCCACTTTTTACAAATTTTTTTTTTTTTCTCTGGAACCTTCTCGTTTGTAGGAATAAAAAGTCTTATTCTTGTATAGAATTGAATGCTCTACAAATAAAGTCTGGCTAATTTTGAAACATACTCACTCCTTGAAAATTTATTCAAGGGTAAAGTTAACTTTTGGGTAATTTCCGGAATTTTTACGGCAAATTGAATTTTTTTTTTTGTAAAATTCCTACAAACGAGAAAGGTCGGGAGAAAAAAAAATTTTCGTAAAAAGTGACAAAATCCCATGTTAATTAAATGGGAAATGTATCGTGTTTAGGGCAAGGTTTATTATGAAAATTAAGGGCCTTTTATGGTGTGATATTTTTTTAGATCGAAAACTAAAAGTTTAGGGGGCGTCTCGTCAAAAATAACGGACACCCTAATATACATATAAGTTTATATACATTCATACATACAAACACACCTTATTTTATATATGAATACAGTTGAACTACCATTTATAACATTTATGTTGCATGCCTCATTGCACACACATTAAATACGAATACAAATGCGTAATAATATCCTGTCGATGGCTTCAAAAGCGAAATAGCACAACGGCGACAACACGACGATGATGGAAAAGTTTTCAAATTAAGTGTGTGAGTAAAATTTTCATTTCAATTTTGCTACTTTTATTTTTGTAATGGTTTCATTGAGGAATTTTATGAGAAAAATTTCCTTTTTGCTTCTGGGGCCAAGCCACTGCTGTCGGTCTATGTATTTATGCCTGCATTATGTGAAAGCAATCGAACAAGGTCGCTGGGCGAGTGAAGAAGTCAGGATAGTAGGTGTAATTGATTGAAGAATAAAAATAAATATATATTTTTAAATGAAATGTGGCAGCACTGGTCTTGGTATAATAAAATTTATTATCTGTCATCATTGCAGTTTTCTGTAAGGAACTCTTCGTCAATGATACTCTAAGGCTACTGGAAGCAATTCTTCATAACCTCTATTGTAGTTCTTTTGAAAGTAGGGAAAATATGAGTTGTAAAAAATCTTAACCATCATTTTGTCCATGTTTAAACTATGCATTCAGGTGATTTCCTAATAGCCCTTAACTTCCCAGGCTGTTGTTGTTTATACGAAGCTGCCGATTTGACAGTCCTTGGGTGGATAAAAATCCGGAACTGTTCTTGTTATGTAGGCCCGACGATCTTCGGATTATAGATAGATAGGATTCTCAAGATTTTGTTGTTGCAGCATTAGAAAAAATACCTGAAAAAATGTGGAGAAATGCCGCCGAGTTGAGAATTCGAGACTGTTTCGATTACGTAGACCCGTAGATGATATTCCCAAGATTAAGGATAGCTCTGTGTATTCTAAAAAACAACAAAATATATGTACCTAGATTTGACATCTTAGACTACATTGGAGTGTGTTGCTCTGATTTTAATTATTTGATTGAGCCCGCACAAGATGGTTGTCTACCGCTTTTTAGTAGCACTTTATCGTTGAATTGGAGGAGTGGGGGATCAGAAGTGGCAAGCATGGGCTTGAGTTCGAAAGATTGCCTTTGTTTTATGATTGTTTACTTCTTACAGATTGAATTCTTGTTGCTGTGTACTGAAGAAGGAGCAGAAAAACACTGTTGTGTGCAGTGATACGTAGGATATATGGCTTATGTTAATGTATGTGTAAACGAAAAATTATTCTGATCTTTGTTTAAAAAAATTTTAGTACGAAACACAGCATATGAAATATTTGTTTATTTTTGGGTGAAAGGATAGGAGGACCATAATATATAGTTCAATGAGAAAGTTTAAAATGAATTGCAGTCGAAGTGCAATGTTATCTATAAATGATGAATGAGTATATAATAAAAATGGAGGTAATCTGTTGAGGTGGATCCGTGATTATGAATCGTTCTTGCCCATAGTGATGTGATGACAAGTGCTGTTCACGCTGGCAACATTGATTCACACCATGATATAGTCGGCTCTCTTTTGGAAGATTGGACCATGTATAATATATTTAAATTAATAATTTATTGTAACACGTTCTTCTCAACCTGAAGTAGTTTCAAATACCATTTCACTCTGGCCACGATCATCCACATTATCTGAGAAAGAAAATATGACCATATAAATTAATTTAGAACCAATCACTTATTGTTTAAAATTTTTATTTTTGAATAGTTTTTTTTCAACCTGAAGTTGTTCCAAGTACTATTTTATGATGACGCCACACAGCCACTCGTTCCGTGAGCTGCCTGCCGGCTCTGAAGATCTCAGAGAACATCTACTCACAAGGATTCTCGTCTATAATGACTGGTCTCCGCAATGATGCTTCGTTCACTAGAACTAGAACAGAAGATCTGTTCTGATCCAATAGGCGCCAATCCACCTGAATGATGTGACTCCATAGTTACTCGATCATTTTGGTGTTGGCAAACCTCTATTTGAATATCTCCGAACTTAACTTCTGGCCACAAACACTGCCTTAAGAGATGTTAGTATTACGTCGCAATTTTCACGAAAGTTTTTCCTTAGTAGCCGGCAAAAACAAAACCTAGAATAATACAGAAATAATAGAGTTTACAAAATTGGAACGATCCAGATTTATTTCAAGCTTGCTTTACAATGATCACAACTATAGAAGGCTGATGCTGGTTGGAAATTTCATATCTAATATATTTTTCCTCTATGTGAACCTGAGCAGGCCAACCCGCTGGAAAATGGAATACTTGATGTATGTTTCATATAAGGCTTTCGTTTACAGCGGAAGCGATCTCTTACGTGAAAGTGTTTGGTTTGTAAGGACAACAGATTTGTGTGATCCCATTAATACGATGACACCACCATTTATGTGGTTGCCCTTATCTAGGCAAATCTTTATATATTTGAAACGTTCGAACCAAATTTCTGAACGCAAAAATGCGTGTCTTATAAGATGTCAGCTTTTAGACGTTATTTTCATGATTAGTGTATTTTTTCTATCCCAGTTGTAGTTTAATCAGTCTAAGAGGGTTTATACCGGAGACACGCGAAGAAACGTTTAAGAAAATGAACTGTGCTCTTAAGGCTCTTATATACGAAATTCTATCGCATCCATATTATTTCTACCACCCTCCATTTACAAAGATTCCAAGTCCAACAATTTCTGAATATTGTTCCTCGGTTGTTTTTTCATTCCAATGAACTCTGTTCTAATTTGAATTCAAAAACGGTTGAATATTTTTTCTTAAAAATCTTACTCCATTTTTAAAATTATCTATTCAGGGTTGCACGCCTATAACCCGCAAAAGAAAACACAAGTTCTTCAGCGAGGAAAACAGATGCAAGGGAATATCATAACTTACATACAGTTTTTCCAATCACTGAGAGCACACCAATTTTGCATATTTACCTCATGCGTTTATTTTTTCCATTTTTTACCGTAATTTTATGAGCTTATAAAACTAAAAATATAGGGTTTGTAGATAATTTTTGCTTTTTTATTTATTCAGTATTTAAATACTCTATGAGAGTTGTGAAAGATGTGCGTGTCAAGGCTTTTGATTTTTTTCTCAAAAAGGTTTTTATCGAACAGAACGCATACATTGAAAAAAATAAATAATAACTGTATATAGTAAAGACCATGTAAGCTTTCATTATTCCATGGAGAAGTCTCTACGAATACTTTGACTTAGATTACCTGAACGCTGAGCTTAGTCTTAGTCAGTATTTTATAGTAGCTTCCATAGTCAGAAAAGTAACTGTCGGCTACCGGAAACATAGATATAACGCTTTTTAAAATCGCACAAATGGGCGTCAGCGCCTAATAATGACTTGAATACTTCTTAGTTGCTTTTTACTGAATCCTATAATTATATGGGGAATTGCTTAAGTCCAATATCTAAAAAAATTAACAAAATCCGTTCAGCCATTCTTGAGTTATAAATTGTGTAAATAACACAACTTTCTTTAATGGATATACTTATCTGTGAAGTTTTTTCATTGTTTTTGTTATTTATTTATTTATTTACTATTATTTTTTTTTTTTTGAATAAATGAAATTCTCAAATTTCGACAAGCGCCGGAAAAGAGAGTGCTTATGTGAAATCTGAACACTAAAGATATCTTTGGCACTACGGTCGGCAAATTCAGCCTCCACGAGAAAACATCCCCAGATCGATCATGTTGTGATAGACGGTAGACACGTCTCCAGTGTTTTAGATGTTCGTGCGCTCGAGGTTCTAACATCGACTCGGACCACTGCCTTGTTGTAGCTAAGATTCGCAGCCGCCTCTGTGCAGCAAAAACCGCACGCCAATAAACACAAGAAAGGTAAGACGTCGAGAAGCTGCAATCACAACAGACAACCGAACGATTTCTATTCGGCTTGCATTCCTGTTCTCTGAGAGCAGCAACAACTTGGTATAAGGGAACTGTGGGACGGCATTTGAAATTCCTTACGTACAGCTGCAACCGTAAGCATTGGTTTTCGGAAAGTGCAAAAGAACAGCTTGTATGACGAGGAGTGCTTTGGTGCAGAGGAGAGAAAACAGGCTGCCTACCTCGCAACGTTACGATCGACCACAATACGTATGGGATACGTACTGAGAGTTGAAGACGGAATCGCGACGCAGAAAAAGAAAGAGGGCGAAATTCGTGAGTGCGAAGAGCTTGATAAGCTGGCCGACAGGGGTAATGCTCGAAAGTTCTACGAAAAAATGCGGCGGCTTACAAAAGGTTTCAAGACCGGAGCATACACTTGTAGAACCCCCAAAGGTGATCTAGTGAACGATGTCCAGAGCGCACTTAAATTATGGAGGGAACACTTCTCCAGCCTGCTGAATGGCAGTAAACGCATAACGGCACGAGAAGGCGAACTTATTCGCCAATCGATGACGATGGAGCAGATGTTCCACGTTTACCCGCCTGAAGTACAACAAAACGGCGTTGGACGATGGATTGGCGGCCGAGCTATTCAAACACGGCTTCTTTGTAAAATGTGGCCAAATAAAAGCATGCCAAACGATTGTAATTTAAGTGTGCTATGCCCAATCCATAGAGAAGGAGACCCCATAATCTGCGCAAACAACCGTGGGTTAAGCCTTCTCAATATCTCATATAAGGTTCTATCAAGCACTGTGGCTTCAGACCTGGAAAGTCAACAACCGGCCAGATATTCACCATGCGCTAAATTTTGGAAAATACCCGTGAAAGGAGAATCGACACATACTAATACCGCCTCTTCGTCGATTTCCAAGCTGCTTTCAACAGCACAAAAAAGCTCCGTCAGAACCGGGAAAGACCTCTCCGAGCCGTTCAATACCAAATAAAATTTGAGATAAGGCGATTCCCTATCGAGCGCCTTCTTCAATGGAGAAAATAATTCGAGCTGCAGAATTTAAACAGGCTAATTTTATGAGGCTAAAATATGAAAATTAATCGCAAAATGTGTCGCTAAGCCTATAACTCAACAACACCTGGACCAATGTGACCAATTTTTTTTAAGTGTTCGTTGTGGTTCAAAGATTGTTTTTGTGATGAGCAAAAATCGATTAATTGCCGGAAAACCTATAAAATCAGCCCTTTTCTTTTTCCCTATATAAACGAATGAATGTTTGTTTGTTAGTAACGCTAATGCTCGAGAACGGCTGAACCAATCTTGATGAAATTTTCAGAGGTTGTTCGCTGTGGGTCGGGGAAGGTTTTATAATAAAAAAAAACAAACTGTAAGCTTTTCGTAAGGAAAAGTCGGAAAATTCGAAAATTCCAAAATATAACCTTTTCTCACATAAAATTTTATGATTTTGCTTTTCAATTATTTGAAACGTTCTAATTTGTCATTAGCTTTCTGTATTCTGACTATTCAAAAAAGAATTATTGAAAATTATTCGGTGAAAGCGTTATGTGTGTTTCATACAAAGTCAAAATTACAGAATGAAATTTGTTACGATGCCACGAATCGGCCCGCGTTCTTTTTGGCATTAACATACATTCGCAGCCCAAAGCACATGACAGAGTACTCCCATGATGCGATCACATACGTGCGGAATTATGGATTGCGGTCAATCAGCAAGCGATCGTCACGATTCATAGCACGACCGTTCAAACAACACTTGCGATGCTTGATGCTAGATGTACTCTATTGAGTCGCAAAAGAGAGGTTTATCGCACGCCCACATTCTTTTTTGGATGGTGGATGGTGGTTACACCAGATCAAATTGATGAAATTACTTGTGCGGAAATTCCTGATCCAGAGAAAGACCCAGTCTTATACGAAGTGGTGTAAACCAATATGGTTCATGGATCTTGCGGACGTCACAATCCCACTTCGGCTTGTATGTACGAAACACTGTCCACGTGCTTTTCTTTCGGAAACACAGTGGAAATGATGGATATTCACTCTATCGGTGAACCGCAATAAAGTGCTTTGTAGGATATTTACTTTTGCAATTGATAAACTTTTTCCGACTGTTTTGCGTCTCGCAGTTAATTTGGAGAATGGCCATACAGTGTATTTCAACCCAGAGAAAACAAAACAGTCAGTGGAAACAACGCCAGCAACAAAATTAACATTGACGAGTTTTTTCTCAACTTGTGTCAGTGATCCGTTTGCGAGAATGTTGATCTATTCGAAAATGCTTTGATATTATACATTGAATGCATCGTCGAAAAAATAGTTAGGCAGAAAGCAAGGCCAATCAGTAGATGGACATCCAGGTTTGTTCTCAACTAATGAATTAGGACGAATTTACATAATCCACCCGAAAAACGACGATTACTTCCACGTTCGGTTGCTATTGATTAATGAACACGGTTCAACTTCATTTGAGTCATTGTGTAGTGCGGATGGTACGGTGTGTGCATCTTTTTGAGAAGCAAGCCAGCAATTACAATTGCTTGAACGTGATAATCACTGGAATAAAACGAAGGACATCGTATTCACTAAGAATTGGAAATGGGTCAATTCCAGTTGATACTTCCGGTAGTTTGATATCAATCCCATCTGCCGTTTATCAATTCACGAAAGATGAACTCATCACGAATGTTCGGACATTGGACAAATTAGCTTAACTTTGATTCCTTAAGTGCACGCGTAATGTTAGCTTGCAAAAATACCCAGTCAAATTCTGGGAGACTTGCGCTCATACAAAACGATCGATCGTCTTGATAATGCAGACATCGCCGTGAATCAAACATTGGGAATTTCTAAATTCTTTGGAGAGGCTTGGTATGCCACCACAGCATTTCGATCTCAAGGTAGGATCTGTCATTATTATGTTTCGCAATCTTCATACGCCGAAACTGTGTAATGGAACCCAACTGATTATGGCGCAGCTATCGAATACAAGGTGGCAGAATGCTTGATTCTACGAATTCCTTTTAGTTCTAACGATTTGTCATTTCAACTTTTTCGTTTAGAAAATCTAAACGAAATAAATCTATAAAAATTAATATAATATAATATAGCTCGTTTTCAATTTAGCTTCATCGGAATTTCTAAGATTTAGAACTCATCTTAAAAATATTGACTTTACGAATTTTACTAAAATGAGTCGTTCATTCAGAACTCCGTACTGGCATTGAATGCTCGAAGTATTGAGGTATTTTAGATGAATTACATTTTCATATGTATTTGTGAACTAAACATAATTCTAGGTGCATAAGCAAGCTGATTGGCTTTGCGTGACCTGAAATAGTTCATTAGGTTAAATATATACAACTGTATGTGTGAGTATGAAAGCGAATTTTATTAGTTCGTAATCGTAATCGAGTCTTTAAGCATATTCGAAATTCCATCGAAGTAAAAGCTTTTTAGCAGTAGATGGACGTTCACATAACCGTCAAATCATAGTAACCGGAATTAACTCGGATTTTTACCGTTTCCACAGTAGTGGGCTCTGGATTTCGTTCCAGCCGAGGACGTTGATCTCGGCATCATTCCTCGAAATTACTTTAGAAATGTATTGTACCACCACAACAACTACTAGGCTTCAGAGTCTGCGAAGAACAACTCAATTTCGTAGCTTACACAATTTTTGGATAAAAATCTTTTGATGACGAACTGTGACATCTGATAGGGTTCACGAAATAACCACGACATAAAGAAATTTATCATATATTGGGTTTAAGTATATTGTTCAATATGCATATTCGGTATTATATTTAATGTTATGAGCCTGTTGTTCGGTGACATAATTTGACACGAATATTTTTTAACTCGATTTAGTTAAACTTATTGGTTGTTAAAAAGTTTCAAACCTTTATACAGAAGTAATGAGTCATTCGGTGTCCTACATTTTATGTCACAAAATTTTAAGATTCGTTGTTTCTAGAAATCTTTCTTTTTTTTCTATGATTTTGCAAGAAATTCTGACCACCGGTTTGAGGTTAGGAGCATGTTATTCATCAATAATTTGAGATTATAATCGCTTTATTAGCGGATGTAATTCATATTAGAATAAAATTTTTGAATTTGCATTGTTAGAAATCGACATTTGACGTTTCTCAGCAATGATTTGAGGTTAGGAGCCTCTTATTTAGAAATAGTTTGAGGCTATGACTCTACTGATTGCAGGAATAATTGGAATTATATAAATTATAAATATATTGTGCTTAGACTACTTTATACTTTATCTTAGATGTTTTATGAAGTTGCAGGACGATCTCTTACTAGTCATAGCGCCGAGTAACACTCATCATTACACTTTTTTGGATGGTTATAGCGAAATTTCTGGCAGTTTTCCGTAAAAGCCTACGAGATAGCCAGAAGGTATTTCCTTGCCACATTCGCATTGGTAGGGGACTAAGATGAATATTCATTTGCACTGTACTAAAGGACCTCACGTTCGACAATCCGCTTTTGTATGAATAGAGAATCCTTTCGTCATAGAGTAAAGCGCAGGAGATCTACTGAATTAGTTGTATTTAGTATAGTTCACGCTAAATTGTAGGAGTTCATATGGAACGTAATAAGACAAAAGCTACTTTTCTAGATTGTATGGATTAATGTTTGGATAATGGAGTTATGTGTAGAAGTTCATGCCAGTGAGGAAAGATCTCTGAGTGTCAGTCAGATGGGAGTGAACAGAAACGATTATATATGACTAAAGCAGCTCACTGCTTCCGGTTTTAGACTAAGTATCCTCTGGGTAGCCAAAAAACAACCCTTTGAAGGCGAGCTAAAGTGAGAAGGCGACCCATCCCGCCACGTAAAAAATGCCCCAACGAAAAGTAGAACAAAGCCTCGGATGAGAGACCCTTTTGACGACGTGAAAAATTAAAGCCTACCGTCAACAAACTGATTGTACTTTATAAGTGTGGCTTTAAGAATGGAAAATCAACAACTGACCACATATTCACCATGCGTCAAATCTTGGAAAAGAGCCGTAAAAGGAGAGAATAGACATACTCTTCTTTGTCGATTTCAATGCAGCTTTTGACCGCACGAAAAGGAGCTGCGAGCCGTTTGATACATATCAAGGTTTCAGACAAGGCGAACATTTTTCATGCGACTTTTTCAATCTACTCTTGTAGGAAATAATCCGAGCTGCAGAGAGCTACGAAAAAAGGGCAATAAGTCAACAAGTTGGAACGCCGGCGGAGAAGGGAAACATCACCCTAGAAAGCGCACACATTTTTAACATTTTTTAAATTTAACACCCAAACATCCCTGAGGAAAATCTGAGTGAGTGTATCTATTCCACTATTGATTTTTATTATAATATGTATATATGTATGGTACTTGCACCAACGGTCAAAATCATAGAACTGATATTAATTAAATCCGTTTAATGAAAACAGTTAGTAAAGGCTCTAAATCGGCGGCAACTTTAAGTACCGATAGAAACCAATACGGTAAATAATATATGTATATATGTATCCACAGTATACATATATATACATATTTTTATATATATTTAACTAAAATAGTTATTATCCCTTGCTTTTTAAACTCACCTTCGTGTATGCAATACACACAATTCGCAGAAAAAATTCAAGTATTTATTTTCAAACTATTCTGGCAATACCGCTTCAGCTTATTAAGCTGTGAGAGGAATTGTAAAAGTAAAAAAAAAATATCAAGAAGAATATAGCATAAAAGAAAATAGAAACATACATATATACGTATCCTCAAGCGGATTAAACATAACGAAAGGAAATCAAAATTTTTTATACATAGATATTCATATATGTATATCTCTATAAATATAAATATACCCACATACAAAAATATAAATATACGTACATTAGCGCTTTAGAGCATATCTCTAAACGCGAGTACACAACCGCGAGTACATAAATGCGAATTATTTTATATACATATTGCCGTATATCTTCAAACGTTGTATATCTATAAACATAGAATTCAATTAAGCAAGACATTAAAAAAATAATAAGAATAAAAAAACGGTGCGGAAAATCGAATCACATTGGTTGAAAAAAATAAATATTTCATACTAAGTTTCTGAATTAGCACAGATTCAACAGAATTTAAAGCAGAATTCTTAAGAATTCCAAAAATGAGTACTGACGACAAAAGTCCATATACACCTGCTGAAACTACACGCTCGAAGCAAGGTGCTACAAAACAAAAAAGGGGAAAGGGATTTCGTACATTAAATTAATTTCTGAGAGTGACAGCTTAATTAAATACTGCACTCGATTTTCAACTTCGCCCATTCAGGACAGCTCTGAATCGTTACTAGAAATTAAAAATAAATCTATTGACAATTTTTGAACACGCCTATAAGCGCAATAGTAAAAACTGATGAGTCAGATCTACCTGAAAATTTCAAAACCTCGGCTTGCGCCAAATACGAAAACTGCTTAGACCCTTATGAAGACACAAAAGCAATAATATCAGATCAATTAAAACTTATTAAGTCAATTGCACCTACTCYCCACAGTAGAGTAGAGTTACCACAATTGCAAGCCCAAGAGGCAAGTTGAAGCATTCATCTCAAAGTGCCAGCGTGTGATACGGAAACATTTCATGGAGGTTATGAACAATGGTACATAAACCATCCAAAACTATCACAAGCGCAAAAATTGTATCACCTCCGATACAAAACCAAAGGTCAAGCAAGCGTAATAGTTAAGCAGTTCGCATTGAATGACGATAATTTTAATTTAGCTTGGGAAGCTTTAAGACAAAGATATGAAAATGAGAGAATATTAGTTGACAAGCAAGTAACGATACCTATGAACTTGCCTAAAATTCAAAGAGAAATCAGTGGAGAATTCATCAAACTAGAATCTACTGTGTCAAATTGTTTGTCGGTTCTATCGACACAAAATATTCCCACTCACAACTGGGATCCTATTCTGGTAAACATATGTACCGCCGCATTACCAAAAAAAATCATTACTTTTGTTTGAGCAATCGCACTCATCAAGAAGGAAATGTCCAACGTGGCAGCAGATGAAAGATTTCTTAACTACCCAATACGAAATTGCGGAAAGGGTAGACAAAAAAGTAGTCAGAACTAAAAACGTTCAAAAAGACCTAAATCGAAGCTTCAATAGACCCCAAGCCGGAAGCAACAATCATTTAGACAGAAGCTTTTTCAAAACAAAAGCGTTCACATCTGAATAAAATAAATTCACGTCCTGCGAATTATGTACAGGAGGGCATAAACTAAAAGCTTGCGAAAAATTTAAAAAATTGAATTTGAATGAAAGGAACAACTTTGTCAGGTCAAAAAAACTCTGTACAAACTGCTTGTCCCACTCACACAATCTTAATACATGCGAAAGCAAATTTAATTGCGTATATTGCCACAAAAGGCATCATTCTATGTTACATCTTAATAACTTTCCCAACACATCTTATAGCAGCGCTTTTTCCAAAAAAGGCCACGGGTTTAGTTGCAACAGCAACTCCCGAAACAAAAACTCAAGAAAATTGCCAAGAGACACCATGTTGTTCAAAAGCATTAAAAACTCAAACGCTACACAGCGAAAATCATACTAGAGTACTACTACCCACAACAGTTGTCTCCATTGAACATAGAGGAGAACTGTTCAAACTAAGATCACTAATAGACCAAGGATCGCAACGATCATTCATAGCGTCTAGGGCACAAAATAGGCTAAAACTGCCAACAAAACAAGCCAACTATGAAATTACGGGAATGCTTAATGCTTCCAAGCTATGAAATAAATCTTGCTATTTATTGGGGATAAAATTTCACACCTGACTCTAGCAGATGCCAACTGCAATACGCCAGCTCAAATAGACATCCTAATAGGTAGCGACCTTATACCGCAAATCATATTAGAAGGTGTTGAAAAAATTTTCGAAAACACTACTGGCGCAAAATACCACTTTCGGATGGGTCCTAAGTTAAAGTACATGAAGGAAGTAAGCGAAAACCATGCGAAAAACGTATAAAAGGCAAATATTACTCATTCTACTTGCCACATCATGCAGTAGTAAAGCCTGACAAAAGAAACCACAAAGGTTAGAGATGTCTTCAATGTCTCACGATCCACTAGCTCGGGGAATTTCCTAAATGATATTCTATTTACGGGACCCTCCAACCAGATTTAATGCTCCTCATGTATATACAAATACGTGTTAAATGGGGATGTCGAAAAGATGTAACAACAAATACTGGTTCGTAAAGATGATCAAGATTTTCAGCGGATTATTTTCCGAAAATCTGCCAATAGTCCACTACGCGACTTTAAATTGAAAACAGTTACCTTTGGCGTAAACTGTGCCCCATATCTAGCCATTCGTACACTTCACTTCCACAGTCTTAAAAACGCAAACGTATGTAGACGATATCCAATCTGGAAGCCACAGTCTTCCACAAGCATACGAGTCCTTATCAGAGGTAATAAATGCCCTCAATACCGCAGGGTTTCCTTTAAAAAAGATTACAGCCAATCACCCAAATATTTTAAAAAATAATCCTAAAGACCATTTTTTGGATACTAATTTCCTTATATTTGAAAAGGAAAGTACAACAAAAACACTAGGTATCCAATAGAATGCGATATCGGACCAGTTTTCATACACGACTAAGTCCATATCCGCATTATCCGCCATTACAAAGCGCCAAATTCTCTTCGCAGTGGCAAAACTTTTTGACCCCGCAGGATGGCTTTCGGCAATTATGATACAAGCGAAAGTCCTAATCCAAGAATTATGGCTAGACGGAACCGACTGGGACGAACAAGTGAAATCTCTTCGCTTAGAAAAAAATGGTCCCAGTTCGCTGATGATTTGAACGACATCTCGCAGATACGAATTCCACGGTGGGTAAACTATTCCCCCGAATACAAAGTGGAACTACACGGCTTCAGCGACGCCTCTGAAAAGGCATATTGTGCCACTATATATGTGCGTATACAAAGCGATGTCGCAACTACAAGCCACTTATTAGCGGCAAAAACAAAAGTTGCGCCTCTAGAAATGCTAAGCCTCCCACGACTTGAACTCTGTGGCGCTCTGCTACTAGTAAAGCTAGCTTCAATGCTGAATACCCATTAAAATATGGCGAAATACACATTATATACATGGTCCAATTCCGAGATAGTTCTAGCCTGGTTAGAAAAACCACCACATGCGTGGAAAACTTATATTTCTAACCGAACTTCTGAAATACTTGACCTAGTAGGATCAGCCATTTGGCGTCATGTAGCCAGTGCTGACAATCCTGCTGATCTAGGTACAAGAGGATGCAAACCTCTGCATCTTGCCACCTCCACCCTCTGGTGGAATGGCCCCCGATGGTTAACAGAATCTCCCGATTCTTGGCCACAATCGCCCATGCGCAACATACTTGCCCCAGAAAGTCGTAAAATCGACACTTATCATGCAACACTGGATGACACTGACATCCTTGAACGATTTTCATCGTTCCCCCGAGCCCTACGGGTAGTTGCCTATATGCTCAAGTCTTCAGAGCGGTTTAAACTTAAAGCTAAAGGAGCTACTTATCTCCATTGCGATAAATTGACGCACCAARACTTACAAAAAGCAAAGGTCGCTCTTATCGTATCAACCCAAACGTGCTACTTCAGCCGCGATATAGAATTACTAAGAGAATCGAAGCCTATTGATGAAAAGAGCTCACTATTACTTCTAAACCCATTTCTAGATACGAAGGGTTTACTTCGTGCGAATGGTCGGCTTGCTAATTCAAGCCTAACGTACAATGAACGCCACCCTATAATCATACCAGGGAGGTGTCCGTTTGCCACTTTATTTATTAGATATATCCACATACTATTTCCCCACGCCGAACATCGTCTCAAGAAACATGTGGTCCGTCAAGAGCACTGCCAAATAAAGCAGTGCATTTTCATATGTAAAATCTGCACTATGCTTAAGCAGAAAATGCGATCGCAGATTACGGCAACACTTCCACCTGAACGCCGCAATTTTGCTCTGCCTTTCACCACTACAGGTGTAGATTTTGCTGGGCCTTTTATGATAAAGGCATCCATGCGAAGTCTCCTACCCTCATGAAGGGCTATGTGGCTGGTTTTGTCTGTTTCCCGACAAAAGCAGTAGACCTTGAGCTATGTACGAATCTGACGACGGAGGCTTTTCTTGCGGCTTTTGCTCGTTTCGTCGGACGACGAGGCGTTCCATCAAAACTCATGAGCGAAAATGGTAAAACATTTATCGGAGCCCAAAGAGCTACCTAAAAACAGTTTGTGGACTTCACAAAACAAGTCTCAACGGACATTGTCCAAAAATACGCACGCCAAGGTATCAATTGGCAGTTTATCCCCCCAAGCGCCCCTCACATGGGCGGCTTATGGGAGTCAGCGGTAAAAAGCTTCAAATCTCATTTTAAGAAGCTAGCGGGCAACTATAAATTCAATTGAGAAGAGTTCACGATACTCTTAACTAGAATTGAAGCTGTTCTTAACTCACGGCTCTCGCTGCACTCTCGCAAGATCCCTCAGACTTTACTGCCCTCAAGCGAGGGCATTTTCTTAAAGGAGCGCCCATTCTGGCTACATCCGAGCCAGGCGTGGAGTCGCTTTCCTTATTAAACCGTTGGGAAAGAATTAAGATTCTCCATCATGACTTCAGTCGCCGATGGAAAGATGATTATTTAAAGGACCTCTACAGAAGGTACCGATGGAAAATCACAGAAAATGCGCCTAAGCTTGGAGAGTGTGTCTTAATCATGGACGATTGTCCCCCCCTACCGAATGGCGGCTTGGCCGTATAAAGAAGCTCTACTACGACTCCGACGGTCATATTCGCGTAGTCGATCTCCGTACACAATCGGGAACGCTAACCAGACCGCTCGTTAAATTATGCTTTTTGCCAACCGCAGATAAAATCGCAACGTAACTGTAACTAATAAACAAAGAAATAAAAAAATATATATATACATATAATAATAAACTCACCCACCATAAATAAATACCCACCAAAAACCCAAGCCAAAAAAGAAAGGTCAATCCATATGACGACTTACTCCTGCCACATTACGCGCCACCATCGGCCATATGATTATATACACATATATACATGATAATTAAAAAGAAACATATTTCTTAACAGATCAATATGGATGCCGAGAAGCCCACTATTCCAACGCCCACTGTACGTTTGGCCGTCACTGTTCCGCGCTCTAAAGCTACCCCAGTAGCAGCCCGGCGAACAACCATCGCTGCTGCCCCTCGAGAAGTTCCAACGGCTCCGCGCAACACTGCAACAACGTCAGAGGCTACTCGGCTAAATACTCGCCTAGGGGGGCCAGGATGTATAAATGAGCATCTTCCCTCGAACATTCACACATACACCACACTATTACACCACATCAACTCAACTATACAACACTGACACGCCCTTCACCATACTCACTCCACAATTCATCAGGGCTTACAACCCACATTCCACACTACACATCTACCAACCACATCACGCCAGCTGATTCCACACACCAAAGGAAAAAAAGAAACGACAAGGAGATCAGCAACGCATTTCGCTCTTGACCTTCAGCGCGACTTGTACCCCTGTGCGATAATTTTGTTTTACGGCCTATTACATTGGTGCGCATCTTTTTTCTCGAGTTATTCAATCCACCTGCGACCGGAGTACTATTTCATACCTTAGCTACCTTATTATTATTATTATTAAATATTTTCAATAAACCCCCTAGGGGCATTCCCATTTTGTTCAACCTTACGCGTGTGCATATACACTAACATTTATTTCGCTCGGAAAAATTGTGGTGGCGTAAAAGGTGAGTGTGGAAAATTGACACAAATTATTTATAAAAAAAATTTTATAACTTTTATAACTTTCGTGCAAGGAAATGTTTCATATTTGATAAGATATTTTCACGAAATTTGGTAGAGATGTTTATTAAAAAGTACGCTGTAATGTCCGGAAAAATTGTTTAGATCGGATCTTCTTCTTCTTCTTAATTGGCGTAGTCACCGCTTACGCGATTATAGCCGAGTTAACAACCGCGCGCCAGTCGTTTCTTCTTTTCGCTACGTGGCGCCAACTGCCAGCCGATATTCCAAGTGAAGCCAGGTCCTTCTCCACTTGGTCCTTCCAACAGAGTGGAGGTCTATGTCAATGTCGTAGTATATCTCGTACAGCTCATTGTTCCATCGAATGCGATATTCGCCGTGGCCAACGCGCAAAAGATCATAAATCTTTCGCAGAACTTTTCTCTCGAAAACTCCCAACGTCGACTCATCAGTTGTTGACATCGTCCAAACCTCTGCACCATATAGCAGCACGTGAATTATGAATGACTTATGGAGTTTGGTTTTTGTTCGTCGAGAGAGGACTTTGCTTCTCAATTGCCTACTCAGTCCGAAGTAGACCCTGTTGGCAAGAGTTATCCTGCGTTGGATTTCTAGGCTGACATTGTTGGTGGTGTTTCCGCTGGTTCCAAGATAGACCAAATTATCGACAACTTCAAAGCTATGACTGTCAACAGTGACGTGAGTGCCAAGTCGCGAGTGCAACGACTGTTTGTTTGATGACAGCAGATATTTCGTCTTGCCCTCGATCACTGCCAGACCCATTTGTGTTTCTTACATGTCCAGTCTGCTGAAAGCAGAACTAACGGCGCAAGTGTTGAGGCCGATGATATCACTATCATCAGCATACGTCAGCAGCTGTACACTGTTATAGAAGATGATACCATCTCTATTTAGTTCTTCAGCTCGTATTATTTTCTCCAACAGCAGGTTGAAAAAGTCGCACGATAGGGAGTCGCCTTGTCTGAAACCTCATTTGGTATTGAACGGCTCGGAGAGGTCCATCCCGATTCTGACGGAGCTTTTGAGGTTGCTCAACGTCAGCCGTGTAGTATTAGTTTTGCGGGGATAAAAAATTCAGATATCGCGGCATAAAGGCAGCTCCTTTTCGTGCAGTCGAAAGCAGCTTTGAAATCGACGAAGCGGTGGTGAGCGTCGATTCTCTTTCACGGGTCTTTTCCAAGATTTGGCGCATGGTGAATTTCTGGTCGGTTGTTGATTTCCCAGGTCTGAAGTCACACTGATAATGTCCACTCAGTTTGTTGACGGTGGGCGTTAATCTTTCATACAATACGCTCGATAGAACCTTATATGCAATGTTGAGGAGGCTTATCCCACGGAAGTTGGCGCAGATTTTGGGGTCTCCGTTTTTGTGGATTGGGCATAAATTCCAATCAGGCATGCTTTCGTCCGACCCTATTTTACAAAGAAACTGATGCATGCTCCTTATCAGTTCTTCGCCGCCGTTTTTAAATAGCTCGGCCGGCAATCCATTTTTCCCCGCCGCTTTTTTGTTCTTTAGGCGGGTAATTGCTATTCGAACTTCTTCTTAGTCGGGCAATGAAACGTCTGCTCCGTCGTCATCGATTGAATTCGGATTCGCCTTCTCCTGGGGTTGTGCGTTCACTGCCATTCAGCAGGCTGGAGAAGTGTTCCCTCCATAATTTAAATATGCTCTGGGCTGTCTGTTGTGATTGCAGCTTCTCGACGTCGAACCCTCCTAGTGTTTGATGGCGTGGGGTTTTTCTGCACAGAGGAGGGTGCGAATCTTGGCTGCAACAAGATAGTGGTCCGAGTCGATGTTAGCACCTCGGAGCGTACGCACATCTAAAACACTGGAGACATGTCTTCCGTCTATCACCAGGTAGCTTGATGTATTTTCTTCTGCTGGAATCTAGTACTACAGATAACCATATTTCGGGCCCCGGCGAAGTCGATCAGCCTCAACCCATTTGGGGATGTTTCCTCGTGGAGGCTGAATTTACCGACCGTAGTGGCAAAGATACCTTCTTTGCCCACCCTGGCGTTAAAGTCGCCAAGCACGATTTTGACGTCGTGGCGGGGGCAGCTCTCATAAGTGCTTTCCAAGCACTCATAAAATTCATCTTTGGTCACATTGTCCTTCTCTTCCGTCGGGGCGTGGGCGCAAATCAGCGATATGGTGAAGAACCTCGCTTTGATGAGTACTCGGCGACGGAGTCTCTCTCCCACCACGAATCCCACACCAAACTTGCGCTCCTTTATATGGCCACTGTAGKAAATGCCTTTATTTTTACGAGGACATCAACCAGCTGGGCAGCGGCACCTTCGCAATTAAGGGACCGGAGATTCCAGGTGCATGCCCTCAATTCGTATTTTTTATTTCGTTTTCCACGGTCGTCATCAAAAGCGGGGTTGTTGCGCTTTCATTGGTTTGGTTTTTCTACGTTTCGGGTTCCAAACCCAACCCTATGTAGGGGATGTTTCGCCTTCTCACTTTAGCTTGCTTTCAAACGGATGCTCTTAGGCTACATAGAGGATACTTGGTCAAGGACCGCAAGTCGTGAGCTGCTTGAGTCGTATGTGAAGGAATCCTTTCTGGCCACTCCCAAGTGAATGGTGATCAGAGAACTTCCTCACTTGCGTAAACTTAAATCGGATCACTGTAGCTTATAAACGTCATATCATCTGACGGATGAAACTTGAGAGTGAGGTATCTTGAAACTTTTTATGGCACAGGAAATATACGTGTGGTGGGTATTATAACATCGATGTTGAGGAAATTTATTGCCTTCTTTTAAGTATAGTTTTTCATTATATTTTGCTTGCTATTAATATTCAATCATACTTTTTCTGTTTTACCTATTTAGTTGTCAGCTGCCATCGCTTCGTCTGTTTTTGTAGCTTTTAATATGATTTTCTGACATTGAGATTAAGATGTGGTTTGTTCACACATACTTCGGCTAAGTATACAAGAACACAACTATTTGACATCTTGCCTTACGGACTTCTCTGCATTCGCTTCTAAGCTCACTATTTGTCGCGTCGCCGTCCGCCTTCCAAAACCAATTTACCGTAATAAGATATACATTATACAATGCTGCTTACCACATGCTGCTGCTACCGCTACACGTTGCATGACAAACAAGACAACGGTAGTAATAGTTCTAGTATGGTTAGTCAGCTTTGTCATGTATGGTATACGCCTAAAAGCACATCTTGATTTGTGACAGCTTCTAGTGGCAGTTATGCAGAGACGTTAGTTCCTATCAGTGTCAGTAATGGTGGGTCGCTTGCTTTTACATAGTTCTGGTTTTTATTGTTGGTGTTGCTATATTTAATAGTTGTTGTTGTTATATTTATATATTTCCAGTTTCTGATGTTATATAGTTTCCCCAACATTGTTATTTTCATTTTATGTTGTTATGTTGTTTATAAAGAGTAGTTCTTAAATTGTTGTTGATTTGTTGTCGTCGTTGATGCCGACATTACCGTACGTTGTTTGCATTGTTACTGGTGGTACATTGTTGTTGTTTCCGTTATGTTATTCGTGTATATGAAGTTATGCTTTGCTTCTCCATGAACTTGCATACAGTGTACATGACCTCATTCTGAATTTGCCTGCTTGTTTATTTAATTTAGTATAATTAAAAGATAAGCATTGCGCAAATATCCGCTTGAGTGGCAATCGGCTGCATGCTAGTACGCACAATACACACACACCACTATCATTTTCACAACCGTTTTGGTTTCCACTGCTTGCTTTATTTTCCACGCTCACTATATCGTTTCCGTTCTGTCACCTGTCCGCTTTCTCTCTTTCTCTCACTCTTTGTGTGTAATTTGCAACTGTGTCACGCTTGTAAATATTACACTGGGCCATACGATCAGAAAGCTGCCGTAAAATACTTCCTTCCACTGGAGTGATTTTTGATTCTGTTTTCCAGCTCGCAGTTGCATTGTAAATTGCATGCTACTAACAGGCACACGCACACTTGGATGCGGAATACTATATTACCAACTATTTATGGAATATTTATAATATGAAAAATGTCTCAATATTTGAGTTTATTTATATGCCTTGGTTTAATAAGAAAAGTAAGCAGTCAAATTTCTAACCTCAATTCAACAAAAAAAGAGAGGAAATAATATTTTGTGACGTTAATTTGAAAGAAGGCATATGTTACCATGTGAGGTTATATGAGTTGGAGGATGTGAAAAGCTAAACTTCGGCTATCAACGATATACCATAACAAAGTGAGGTTTCTGGAAAGAAGTATATTAAAGAGACGTTTAAAGCGAACAATACTACAGAGAAACCTATGCCTTAGGATCACATAATAAAAGAAGCTGAGTAAAGTAACCCACTTGTGGTTTTTGTGTACGTCGTTGCAAGTTAATTGTTATCGAGGTCATTTAATGGTAACCTGCTACGATGGTGTCTGAACATAAGTAAAGTTAGTTTCATGGGACATGCAAATAGAAGGCTAGACTCATGAGGAGGCTCAGTGCATGCAGGATTTAGGTGTGGCCTGTTGATCGATTTTGGATAAGAAGGAGGTTAACCTGCGTAGTCCGAGCGAAGTTGCTCGATACATCTAAGGCAAATCGGGCTTCGTGTTTCGCATGCTTTTATTGGCGTTTTATATAAGCTCTGCCCATATTAGTAACCTCCACGTGTGTCTTTTTACTGTGTAAGTAAGTTTTGGTCCCCTCAGACGTTCTCAGATCGCACCGATTTTAATTAACTAAGGTAACATTCCTCAAGTAAAAAGTTAGGAATGTGATTTAGTTGCGTTGGATTAAAAATAACCGGTAACCCTCTACCGAATTCTTAATTGTTTTATGCCATAGGCATATAATATTGAATGTATTATAAGAGTAAGACGTTACTAGTTGCATTATTGGTAAGAATATTTGCATGTTAAAAGTTCAAATATATAATTTTTTCCTGAAAAAAGTAGCAATGTTGATTGGCAATGATGTCTATTCGGAGTATATTCTAAATAATTTTTCCGCCCTTTCTGAAGGTAGTCCATCGATTTCGAAATTTATTGATCAAAAATTGTATACCTAGAATCTACTAGAATTACAATCATTCGGTGATGCAGAAACCAATTTTATTTGAGTTTTTTGATTGAATTCTTTGACATGTCTGCACATATTTTCAAAACGCCACGAATTTTCATAACAGTAATGCATTTATCGCCATCTTCTTCTTCTTGATTGGCGTAGTCACCGCTTACGCGATTATAACCGAGTTAACAACCGCGCGCCAGTCGTTTCTTCTTTTCGCTATGTGGCGCCAATTAGATATTTCAAGTGAAGTACTGCGGCGAATACTTTCAGAGCTGGAGTGTTGTTGTCCATCCGGACTTATTAAGTTTGGTTTTTGTTTGTCGAGAGAGGACTTTGCTTCTCAATTGCCTACTCAGTCCGAAGTAGTACCTGTTGGCAAGAGTTATCATGCGTTGGATTTTTAGGCTGACATTGTTGGTGGTGTTTACGCTAGTTCCAAGATAGGCGAAATTATCTACAACTTCAAAGCTATGACTTTCCACAGTGACGTGAGTGCCAAGTYGCGAGTGCAACGACTGTTTGTTTGATGACAGGCGATATTTCGTCTTGCCCTCGTTCACTGCCAGACCCATTTGTGTTGCTTCCTTGTCCAGTCTGAAGAAAGCAGAACTAGCGGGTGTTGAGGCCGATGGTATCAAAATCGGCTCGGAGAGGTCCTTCCCGACTCTGACGGAGCTTTTGGTGCTGGTCAACGTCAGCTTACACAGCCATATAAGTTTTGCGGGGATACCAAATTCAGACATCGCGGCATAAAGGCAGCTCCTTTTCATGCTGTCGAAAGCAGCTTTGAAATCGACGAAGAGGTGGTGAGTATCGATTCCTTCACGGGTCTTTTCCAAGATTTGGTCGGTTGCTGATTTTCCAGGTCTGAAGCCATACCGATAAGGTCCAGTCAGTGTGTTGACGGTGGGCTTTAATCTTTCACACAATACGCTCGATTGAGGAGGCTTATCCCACGATAGTTGGCGCAGATTGTGAGGTCTCCTTTTTTAAAGATTGGGCATAGCACACTTAAATTCCAATCGTTGGGCATGCTTTCGTCCGACCATATTTTACAAAGAAGCTGACGCATGCTCCTTATCAGTTCTTCTTATCAGCCGGCAATCCATCGGCCCCCGCCGCTTTGTTGTTCTTCAGGCGGGTAATTGCTATTCGAACTTCTTCGTGGTCGGGCAATGGAACGTCTGATCCATCATCACCGATTGGGGAATAGGGTTTGCCTTCTCCTGGCGTTGTGCGTTCACTGCCATTCATCAGGCTGGAGAAGTGTTCCCTCCATAATTTAAGTATGCTCTGGGCATCGGCGACTAGATCACCTGTGGGGGTTCTACAAGAGTATGCTCTGGTCTTGAAACCTTCTGTAAGCCGCCGCATTTTTTCGTCGGCCAGCTTATCAAGCTCTGCGTACTCACGCACTTCGGCCTCTTTCTTTTTTTTGTCTGCAAATGTGTCTCGCGTCCCTCTTCACCCTTACCCTTCGGTAACTATCCCATTCCGCACGTTTTGTGGTCGATCGTAACGTTGCGAGGTAGGCAGCCTGTTTTCTCTCCTCTGCGACACGGCACTCCTCGTTGTACCAGCTGTTTTTTGTACTCTTCGAAAACCAATGGTTTCGGTAGCAGCAGCACGTAAGGAGTTTGAAATGCCGTCCCACAGTTCCCTTATACCGAGTTGTTGACGACTGCTCTCAGAGAGCAGCAGTGCAAGCCGAGTAGAAAATCGTTCGGCTATCTGATTGCAGCTTCTCGACGTCGAACCTTCCTTGTGTTTGATGGCGTGCGTTTTTTGCTGCACAGAGGCGGGTGCGAATCTTGGCTTGGGTCAGGACTTCGGGGCGCACGCACATCTAAAACACTGGAGACGTGTCTTCCGTCTATCACAACATGATCGATCTGGTTGGTGGTTTTTCGACCCGGAGACAGCCATGTAGCTGGATATATCTTCTTATGCTAGAATCTAGTACTATATTTGGGGATGTTCCCTCGTGGAGGCTGAATTTGCCGACCGTAGTGCCAAAGATACCTTCTTTGCCCACCCTGGCGTTAAAGTCGCCAAGCACGATTTGGACATCGTGGCGGGGGCAGCTCTCACAAGTGCTTTCCAAGCACTCATAAAATTCATCTTTGGTCACATCGTCCATCTCTTCCGTCGGGGCGTGGGCGCAAATCAGCGATATGTTGAAGAACCTCGCTTTGATGCGGATTGTGGCTACACGTTCATTCACCGGGGTGAATGATAGTACTCGGAGACGGAGTCTCTCTCCCACCACGAATCCCACACCAAACTTGCGCTCCTTTATATGGCCACTGTAATAAATGCCACAAGGACATACACGTCTCTGTCCTTGTCCCGTCCATCGATTTTCTTGGACGGCGGTGATGTCAGCCTTTATTTTTACGAGGACATCARCCAGCTGGGCAGCGGCACCTTCCCAATTAAGGGACCGACCATTCCAGGTGCATGCCCTCAATTCGTAGTCCTTATTTCGTTTGCCATGGTCGTCATCAAAAGCGGGGTTGTTGCGCTTTCATTGGGTTGGTTTTTTTACGTGGCGAGTCCCAAACCCAGCGCACAACCCTATGCAGGGAATGTTTCGCCTTCTCACTTTAGCTCGCCTTCAAACGGATCTTCTTAGGCTCCCCAGAGGATACTTGGTCAAGGACCGGAAGTCGTGAGCTGCTTGAGTCATATGTAAAAGAATCGTTTCTGGCCACCCCCAAGTGATTGGCGATCAGAGAACTTTCCTCACTTGCGTGAACTTCTACATATGACTCCATCCTCTATTGACATTATTCAACAATAATGAAATATGTTAATAGCAAATACAAGGAGCATTCCAAACTAAACAGGACTTAAAAAATGCATATTTTCGAAAAGAGAGAAGTCGCACGGTGCCATATCATCTGTCACTAGCGTTCTTTGAATGTTGGATTCTGAGAAATTTTTTTTCGTCAGTCAATTTGTGCGGAACAAACCGTGCACACACCTTTCGCAAGCCCAAATCTTCGATCAAAAGGCAATAAACCGATGTTTTAGAGATGTTCAATTCCATTTCTATGAAATTAAATGATAATTTCGATTTATTTGTGATGAACTCACGAACAGTTTCGATAGAAGTTACGGAATTTTATTGGCCCACATTTTGATCGTCATTTATTTACTCACAACCACTTTGAAAACGTTGAAACCACTCGTGCACTCTGCTACGGCTATCATCGCCATACGGCTACTTCATCAATTGAAACGTTTTGGTAAAAGTTTTACCAATATTAAAACCAAATTTAATGTTGGCCCTTCGTTCGAAGCTCATTTTCGCACCGATAACACAAACATACTGACACTTAAAACTCAATAACTTCACTTCAAATCAATGAAATCTCATGAAACTCTCACTGGACAATCGATAAAGATAGCAGATTCTAACGCAATAGTCGACATATAGATGGTGCGACGAGGGGTCGCTAGATTAAAGAAGTCCTGTTTACTTTGGAACACACCTTGCATTAGGATGAACCAAAAAGAGCTGATATAGCATATATGGTTAACGTGAACCAACTAAATACGTTGAAAACACAATTAGCGCAGGAATGAATTAGTAGCTCAATTTTAAATTTTTCGGTGGGCTATTAAAAAACACAATTTTCTTGTAGAGCATAAAATTTTTTCCATAAAAACGGCCAAAGAGTACAAACTTGTTTGCATTGAAACATAATTGTATGAATAAATGTGTGTATGTGTACTTTTAAGTGATCTATAGTCACAACGGCAAATATCTATGACGATACCTAAATTTGTACTTATATGTATTATAGTAGAAACATCCGCACGCACACATACACTTCATATGTTCTACCTATATGCAGCAATTTATACAAGTATAAATAAGCGTTCAAAGTTTAGTTTCAACAGTATACTCCGTTGTAGATATACATTTGTCGGAATGCTTGCGAGAGTGTGTACAAATTTCACACTTGATTAAGCAATTTGTTAAGAATGTGGAAATTTCTTTGAGTTGGCAAAATATTTAATTTAATTGCAAATACACATATTACACATATTCATAAGGGAATAAATTTAGAGCTCGAGTAAATCGCGTTAATAACTTGTGCATTATATTTACTTGCAGTTGGCATAAAGCATAATCCCGAAAAGTTGTTGGACTGCTCGGGATTATATTATTGTTTACTGTATTTCGATTAAAAACCAAATATAGTGTATAAAAAGTAGTAATTTTGGCTTCGAGACTGCTCGACATTACATTATTTTTATTACATTGTGATTTGTAAAGATGTATCCTGTACAACAAAAAAATCATTAACTACGGTTGCGCCGAGGTTATAAGCTCACAAATACAAAAGATTCTTTATGTACAAAAACTTGATATTGATCGGTCGGTTTGTATAACAGCTATATGCTATAGCGTTTCGATCTGAACAATGTCTTCGTGGATTGCACCGTTAGTTTAGAAAATAATCCATGCTGAAAAACAGCTTCTTGAGAAGAAACGGACGTGACCGAAATTTCAGATCGATATCAAAACAATACTGCGTATAAAGAAACAGACTGACTGACTAAGATGAATTGACTCAGTTTTTCCTCTGATCAGTGAAACCTCTACATCTCCAATAACGGACCCCTCTCTTAACGGACAAACAAATTCTGGGACCAAGTTTTACTTTGCGTTTTCAGAACAAATTCCACTATAACAACCGGACCCTCTTGTGACCGGACGCGGGCACTTTTTACTACGTTTTATTTTCATTACCTCTCGAAAGCGGACGCGGAGCTCTCGACAAGGGACAAGGAACTATGATTTCTGAGCGAAAGTGTAAAGGAAACAATAAAAACTACTGATGAGCGGACGAAAAACTCTTACTTGAGGACAACGAAGACCAAATATTGACTATATACGAGTAATATGAGTACATACTCGTACACACACCATATGTTAAACTGTGTGGACAAGCATAAACATGTTAAAATGTAACGGGATGAAAAAATAAAAATTATGATTAATTTTGATTATTCTCGAAAATCCCAGGCTGCCACTATTGTGAAAAAAGGAAGACATTAAAAGAATATGGTTTAGTGGTGATAACATAAATAAAAAGAAAAACTTTTAAAATAGTGATGGTTCAAAAATAGATAATTTGTGTTTTAAGTGCTTTGTCAAAGCCAGAAATCAATATATACCAGAGTCGGGCCTTATTATAGAGGAAAAAGCAAAACAAATTGCGTTTAATTAGGAGTTCAAACTTTTTTTGGCATGAAATGGATGGTTGGAGAAATGGCGGAAACGACTTAAGGTGACTTTCAAAGGCATATATGTATGGAGAATCTGCTGAGGTTAATCCTGAGAATGTACATCAATTCAACCAAAAGCTACCATATTTATTATTGGGTTACAGACCAGAAGATATATTTAACGCAGATGAGACTAAACTTTTTTACTGGGCTGTGCCAACGAAGACTCTTGCCTTGAAGAACGAAAAATGGGTTGGCGGTAAGTTATCGAAGGAAAGATTAGCAGTGCTAATGTGTGCAAAAATGGCTGGAGATAAAGAAAAACCGGTAGTGATCGGAAAAGCAGCATGCCCACGCGCGTTTAAAAAATGCAATATAAAAAGTCTGCCAGTTGAATGGAAGTTAAATCCCAAAGCTTGGATGTCTCGTGAAATTAGGTGTAATTAAGGTTGCCAGGTAGTCTGGATTCGTCTGGATTGTTCAGATATTTGTGTTGCTGTCCAGAGTACAGACAAAGAAATCTTTGTCCAGATTTATTTGTTTTTTTTTCTCTTTTTTCATTATTTTTATATTGACTTGTTTTCAAAAGTTATTTTTTAGTTATTTCCATTATCATGTGTCTCAACGTATTGTAAAATGTATATTTGGAGTTAGAATATCGATAATTATCGAACGCAGTCAGAATATATAATGCATTGAACACTTAGACAACAGCAAGCGACAAGCAGCATCTCTCAAACTGGAAATACACACGTTCTTATCATGGCTGAAATAATAAATGTTACGACAATTTACGAGTGAGAAAAGAGTAAATGAGGAACAGCTGATCGCTGTGACGTAAATCGTACAATTCGAAGTTTGTTGGCATTTTGCTTTCGTTGTGTTTTAAATCTAAATTAATAAAATATCAAAACTATGTGCTATAAATAAACAAAAGCGGTTATATATACTTAACTAAGTGTGTTTTAATTATGGAAGAAGGGGAAAAGTTGTTCCGGCGCAGAAATAACTGAATCCAATCTATTTGAAAATAGACAAACATTCAATGCATTTGCAAGTTTTGGGTGCTGTGATAAAAATAGTAAAATCTCAATATTACGTGCTTTCAATAACGAAAAGTTGTTATATACATGTAACTAAGTGTGTTACATATACGTTAAATAAAGAAATTGCAGTCAAGGCGCAGAAATAAAGGAATGCAACCTATCTTCAGGATGGAGTCATCTGTAGAAGTTCACGCAAGTGAGGAAAGTTTTCTGATCGCCATTCACTTGGGAGTGGCCAGAAACGATTCTTTTACATATGACTCAAGCAGCTCACGACTTCCGGTCCTTGACCAAGTATCCTCTGGGTAACCTAAGAACAGCCGTTTAAAGGTGAGCTAAAGTGAGAAGTCGAAACATTCCCCTGCATAGGGTTGTGCGCTGGGCTTGGGACCCGCCACGTAAAAAAACCACTCCAATGACAACGCAACAACAGCCTCGGATGAGAGACCSCACYTTTGATGACGACCATGGCAAACGAAATAAGGACTACGAATTAAGGACATGCACCTGGAATATCCGGTCCCTTAATTGGGAAGGTGCCGCTGCCCAGCTGGTTGATGTACTCGTAAAAATAAAGGSTGACATCACCGCCGTCCAAGAAATGCGATGGACGGGACAAGGACAGAGACGAGTAGGTCCTTGTGGCATTTACTACAGTGGCCATATAAAGGCGCGCAAGTTTGGTGTGGGATTCGTGGTGGGAGAGAGACTCCGTCGCCGAGTACTATCATTCACCCCGGTGAATGAATGTCTAGCCACAATCCGCATCAAAGCGAGATTCTTTAACATATCGCTGATTTGCGCCCACGCCCCGACGGAAGAGAAGGATGTGACCAAAGACGCCTTTTATGAGTGCTTGGAAGCACTTATGAGAGCTGCCCCCGCCACGAAGTCAAAATCGTGCTTGGCGACTTTAACGCCAGGGTGGGCAAAGAAGGTATATTTGGCACTACGGTCGCTAAATTCAGCCTCCACGAGGAAAAATCCCCAAATGTGTTGAGGCTGATCGACTTCGCCGGGGCCCGAAATATGGTTATCTGCAGTACTAGATTCCAGCATAAGAAGATTCATCAACCTACCTGGCTCTCTCCGGATCGAAAAACCACCAACCAGATCGCTCATGTTGTGATGGCGGGAAGACATGTCTCCAGTGTTTTAGATGTGCGTGCGCCCCGAAGTCCTAACATCGACTCGGCCCACTATCTTGTTGCAGCCAAGATTCGCACCCGCCTCTCTGCAGACAGCCGAATGATTTTCTACTCGGCTGGCACTCCTGCTCTCTGAGAGCACTCGTCAACAACTCGGTATAAAGGAACTGTGGGACAGCATTTCAAACTCTTTACGTACAGCCACAACCGAAACCATTGGATGTCGGGAAGTACAAAATTACAGCTGGTACGATGAGGAGTGCCGTGTCGCAGCGGAGAGAAAACAGGCTGCCTACCTCGCAACGTTACGATCGACCACAACACGTGCGGGATGGGATAGATGCCGAGAGTTGAAGACGGAAGCGAGACGCATTTGCAGACAGAAAAGGAAAGAGGCCGAAATGCGTGAGTACGAAGAGCTTGATAAACTGGCTGATAGGGGTAATGCTCGAAAATTCTACGAAAAAATGCGGCGGCTTACAGAAGGTTTCAAGACCGGAGCATACTCTTGTAGAGCCCCCAAAGGTGATCTAGTCTTCGATGCCCAGAGCATCTTAAATTATGGAGGGAACACTTCTCCAGCCTACTAAATGGCAGTGAACGCACAACGCCAGGAGAAGGCGAACCCGATGCCCCAATCGACGACGATGGAAGAAGTTCGAATAGCAATTACCCGCCTGGAGAACAGCAAAGCGGGGGGGCCGATGGATTGCCGGCCGAGCTATTCAAACACGGCGGCGAAGAGCTGATAAGGATCATGCATCAGCTTCTTTGTAAAATATGATCGGACGAAAGCATGCCAAACTATTGGAATTTAAGTGTGCTGTGCGAAATCCACAAAAAAGGAGACCCCACAATCTGCGCCAACTACCGTGTGATAAGCCTCCTCAATATCGCATATAAGATTCTATTGAGCGTATTGTGTGAAAGATTAAAGCCCACCGTCAACAAACTGATTGGACTTTATCAGTGTGGCTTCAGACCTGGAAAATCAACAACCGACCAGATATTCACGCCAAATCTTGGAAAAGACCGGTGAAAGGAGAATCGACACTCACCACCTCTCGTCGATTTCAAAGCCGCTTTCGACAGCACGAAAAGGAGCTGCCTTTACGCTGCGATGTCTGAATTTGGTATCCGTGCTAAACTTATACGGCTGTGTAAGCTGACGTTGACCAGCACCAAAAGCTCCGTCAGAATCGGGAAGGACCTCTCCGAGCCGTTCGATNTGCAGAAAAAGAAAATGCACCTTCCCTAACCTATCCTTCGAAAACACACAAATTCGTCACACTACAACTTTAAGAATACTTGGCTTAATTTTTGATAAAAAAAACTAACATTTAAGGAACATTGTAAATATCTTAGATTAAGTTTACTTAATAGACTAAACATTATAAAATTTCTCTCTTCAAAACACTGTCATATCTATATCTCAACTCTTGTAAATATTGTAAAAGCATTGATGTTGTCAAAAATATACTTTGGACTCGCAATCTATGGACACTGTGCTAAATCCCATCTCGCACTCATTGAAACCCCTTATCACATAGCGTTAAAAAGGAGCATTCGCGCATTCCCTACTTCTCCAACCAAAGTGGTCTTAACTGAAGCAGGTCTACCCAGCATCCATCTCCGAATAAAGCAGAATACAATGATGCTCATACCAAAGCTCCTCCATTGCAAAAACTCCCTTTTGTTTAATGCGATGGAAACATATCGTACCACCAAAAAACCGTCCACGATCGTACAATGTATAAACATCATAAAAAAACTTGACATAATATCAACACGACAATTAATAACGGAGAACACTCATCCTCACTGGCTGACGTTAAAATCATGCATAGTAAGTACGTTATTAAAGTAAGTAAAGACTTATAAACCAGAGTGGAAAATTATATACACCGATGGATCAAAATCGGACACCCACACTTCGTTTGCAGTGACAAACGACCAAGGTGTCATTATAACCGTCGGTGTTTTACCACCGAACTACTCTATACTTACAGCTGAAGCGGCTGCGATATACGAAGCGGAGCTATTTATTGCCCAATCCAAAGAAAAACACATAATATGCAGTGATAGCAATTCGACAATTACCGCGCTGTTGAATGATACAAATAACTCAGTACTGATCAAGAATATAAAAGATATTTTATACAAACACAAAAACATAATCAAGATCATGTRGATCCCTGGACACGCTGGTATTAGAGGCAACCAACTTGCAGACGATATCGCCAAAAAGGCGAATAGAGAACCAGTTTTCTCGTACGCAAACGTCACATCAAAAGATATTCGCAACCTAATAAAAAAAGAGCTTTACGAGTCAAACTCTAGAGACTGGATAAACCTTCAACACCAACACAAGGAACACAATCCCACTGGTGTCAATCCAAACTACCCCTCCGACTGTTCCTGCCAATACATAAAAATATTTGTGCACCTTAGAATAGGTCACACTTTAAGAACACACAATTATCTGTTGAACAAAACGGATAAACCTAGCTGTTCACTTTGCAATCATGGAAACGACTCAGTTAACCACATTCTAAACGACTGCACAGCACTAGTACAAAAAGGAAAACCATCTTTGGAAACAGGGAACCCTCCCGTCTCCTGAAAACACCAAATATTGACAWCATCAATGCTATCAACAATTTTCTTAGGATATGTAAGATAAATAACATTTAATATTATAAGCAAATAAAAACTAAGTATTAATTTTACACTTAATTTTAATTAGACATAACTATTGTAATAGATAGCCGAAGGCCCTAGTAGCCAGTGCTTAATCTGTCTGTATCAATTATTAATAATTAGTTCTCATTTAATGGGGAATGTTGGGCCAGGTTTTGACTTCGGTTAAAAAGTCACATAAAAGTTATTTTTTGTGAAAATTCCAAAGCATGGATTTGTGGAGCGAGTCGTAACCTTCCCTTTGATAACATTGGTTTGATAAAATTCTACAAAAACTTAAAAGTTATAGCCATTGGCGCAAAAAACCTGATTTTGCGATTTTGAAAAAAGGATGTCTGTAAATCGATTAAATCGATTAAAACGTGATTGTTACCGATGAAAAACTTTTATTTATCAATGGAAATGAAAGAGAGATTCATAAATAATAAGAAAAATAGGAATTTGTCGAAAAAAATTATTCCGACTCGCAGTGGGTGCAGGTGTAAGTGTTCGGGTTCCCTCGATCACAAACGATGCAATGGGCCGTGTTTTGACGATTCTCGTGCTTCGGCATCTTTTTCTTGCAAATCGTGCAAACATCGAAGTCCTCTTCGATGTCGGTTTCGGTCGGAGACGGGCTTCTCTTCCGTGGCGTCTTCGATTTGCCACGGCCTTTTTGCTTCTTGCAGCACCACTTGTTGAAGCTGGGGCACTTGTCGATGCCTCCGACGTTGACACTTCCTCATTCGCAGCAGTCACAATGGCATCACCAGAGGCAAGAACTCGACGTTGATTGTCGGCGTCTTTCTCTTCGTCACCGAACAAATTTTCGCCRCTCAGTTCCGAAGCGACAAAGTCAACTTCAGTGAAAATTTGCGGGTTGAACGGGTAGATGCCRGTTGTTCGGAAGCCGGATTTAATGGTTTTCGGCGTTAACATAACATCGAGGCACTGATCGGCAAGGAGCGGTACATGATGCAAATCGAAAGTGACACCAATGTTGGACTTTTTCCATGCATCATGCTTCACGGTCATCATGCCTTTAAATGGTGCAAATACCGCAACATCTAGCGGCTGCATTTTGTGCGCGCATTTCGGCGGAAAAGACAGCAACGTGATGCCATGATCCAACGCCAAATCTATCGCCTCGATCGATAAATGCGAACCGTGGTTGTCCAGCAGCAACATGGTTGGCGAATCGGCATTAGCACCAGTGTGCTTGATGAAATGACGTTTGAATTGAGGGACTACGTCAGAGTTCAACACCAACAGCGCCATGACTCGCATGAGTCATAAAAATCTCTTTCATGTTGACTCGGGGAAAGAGGAAGAATGGCGGTATAGACTGVCCACTAGCGCTGACGGCCAAAGCCAAAGACACATTGGTGCCTTTTTCGGCAGATGTTGATGAGCCGACCTGCTTTTGTCTTTTGCGTGCGATGGTTTTGACAGGTCTGGTTGGCACGGCCTGGCACCCGGTTTCATCCATGTTCCATATTCGGTGAGGTTCAAAAGGCGTCTTACGGAGAACGGATGAAAGGTTGGCAAAGAATGCATCGACATTCTCTTTGTTGAATCGCTTCGCACGGTTCTGGCTTACTTACTCTGGTGTTCGCAGTGACAAATTTTGGTGGCGTTTCATGAACGCCAACTGCCAATCCTTACTCGCCTGTTGATTGTCGYTCCATGGATCCGGATACGACGCGCCAACTTTCCGAGCAAATTCATACGCGAGCTTACGAAACTCCATCAAACTAATTCCATAGTTGATGTCGCTGGCCTGGAGAATGTAGCTTATCATCGCCTTCTCTTGTTCGATGTTGAAGATCTGAAATNCCAAAAGCTCCGTCAGAATCGGGAAGGACCTCTCCGAGCCGTTCGATACCAAACGAGGTTTCAGACAAGGCGACTCCCTATCGTGCGACTTCTTCAACCTGCTCCTGGAAGAAATAATTGGAGCTGCAGAACTTAATCGAGCAGGTACCATCTTCTATAAGAGTGTACAKCTGCTGGCGTATGCCGATGAGATTGATATCATTGGCCTCAACACCCGCRCCGTTAGTTCTGCTTTCTCCAGACTGGACAAGGAAGCAACACAAATGGGTCTGGCAGTG
Source organism: Bactrocera latifrons (assembly GCF_001853355.1). NCBI lineage: Eukaryota > Metazoa > Arthropoda > Insecta > Diptera > Tephritidae > Bactrocera > Bactrocera latifrons. The sequence goes on from NW_017537282.1 coordinate 41,974, forward strand.
AACGAGGGCGAGTCGAAGTATCTCCTGTCATCAAACAAACAGTCGTCGCACTCGCGACTTGGCACTCGCGTCACTGTTGACAGCCATAGCTTTGAARTTGTAGATAATTTCGTTTGTCTTGGAACCAGCGTAAACACCACCAACAATGTCACCCTAGAAATCCAACGCAGGATAACTCTTGGAAAGAGGTGCTACTTCGGACTGAGTAGGCAATTGAGAAGCAAAGTCCTCTCTCGACAAACAAAAATCAGACTCTATAAGTCACTCATAATTCCCGTCTTGCTATATGGTACAGATGATTCGAAGTTGCGAGTTTCGAGAGAAAAGTGCTGCGAAAGTTTTTTGGTCCATTGCGCGTTGGCCACGACGAGTATCGCATTCGATGGAACGATGAGYTGTACGAGATATGCGACGACATTGGTATAGTTCAGCGAATTAAAAGACAGCGGCTCCGCTGTCTAGGTCATGTTGTCCGGATGGACGAAAACACTCCAGCTCTGAAAGTTTTCGACGCAATATCCGCCGGGGGAAGCAGAGGAAGAGGAAGACCTCCACTCCGTTGGAAGGACCAAGTGGAGAAGGACCTGGCTTYACTTGGAATATCTAATTGGCGCCACGTAACGAAAAGAAGAAACGACTGTCGCGCTGTTGTTAACTCGGCTATAATCGCGTAAGCGGTATCTACGCCAATCAAGAAGAGGAACCTATCTTCAGATTGTCATATGTACACTCAATGCATCAATATATTCATATAGGTTGGGCTTACACATTTCTGGTGCGGAACAGCGTTTTCCATGTTTAACATAAATAAAACACACTAAGATATTTATATATATAATCACTTTCCTTTATTTAAACTACATAATATTGCAATGTCACTACTTTTGTTGCCATTACATTTGTTGTCGTTACGTCGTGAAGTTGTTGTGTTTAAGTGTTTAAGTGTTCAATGCACAATGATCGTTTGACATCAGTTAAACAGCTGTTTGTGAATAAGGAAAACGCTTTTGTAAAAAATGTATGTAGAAATTGCTGATTAAGTTATATTTTTAATTAAATGAGTATTTATTTATATGGTTTCATCAGTTGGTAATGTCGGATGAAGAAGAGCCAATAAATAAAAATTAACTACTACAAATTAACTGCAGTTTCATCAAGATGACTAGAAATGCCAAACTTTGCTTCCTGGTAAAAAAAAAAAAAGATGAGTACACCGCTTTGTACAAATTCTGCTTGGTTGATATTACAATTAAATATGAAGGCGTCAGAGGATTGGCGAAACATTCACGGACAAAAAGACTTCAAAATATTGTAAAGACCAACCGAATTTCTGGAAGCGTGAGCAAATTTATGTTAAGAGATCACCAAACACTGAAGAAATACTTATCGCGAAAGCTGAGCTTGTAACCATTTTCCACAATATTAAGCATGGATTGAGCTATAATAGCCTAGATTGCCATAGTAAGCTTGAGAAAAGTATTTTTCCCGATAGTAAAATTGCTGCAAAAATAACTTGTGGCCGTACAAAAAGTTCTGCTATTGCACGAAATGTTTTAGGACCATTTGCGCAAGAGAAAGTAGTTTTGGATTTAAAAAAGTGTTATTATTTTGCTATTGGAAACGATGCAGCAAGCATTGGCAATGTTAAATATTTTGCATATACTGTTCAATATTTGGATTCTAAAAGTGGTATTTGTAAAAAGATCTTGGATT
>NW_017537282.1:48856-51875 GCF_001853355.1 Bactrocera latifrons
CTCGGAATTTTGTGTGCCGTCGCAGATTGTCGAACGCTGTTGTGATGTATTTTCACCGACTTGATCACCTCCAAAATGTTGTCGAAATCAACAATTTTCTCTTGTTTGGGATAGTACCGCGGCATAATGACTAAAAAAAATTTTCACGGAGCACGAAACTATCAGGAAATGTTGAAAAACTATTGTGTTGTTGAAGTTCTGCACGAAAAATCACAGCTCGAGTGCTATATAGAAACTGAGCATAGTATGAGACGAGCCGATGGCAGTTGGTTGCAGCTGTCAACCTATACTAGGGAAAAAAATATCGCGCTGGCCAGGGATTCCCCACATTCCCCTACATATACATATATATTTTTAAATTTGTCACGTAACGTCAAAAAAATACAAATGTGACTATTTTCAAGAATTCTAATTGAGAACATCGGAAGGAAGGGCTGAAATATATCTACGTTATAGCATATAGTTTCAACGTTATTTTTTCTTTCAACTAACGCCCGCAAACACTATCAACGCATTAATGATCGGTTTGTCTATTACACACTCAGTTGCTTCTTTGCACACATAGCGCAAGTTTTTATGATGTTGCAAGTAAAAAATTAATAAAAAATAAAACGAGTGGAAAAAACCCAAATCCTTTGACAAATCCGAACCCAATCACCCACAAGTAAGTGCAAAAAAACTATATATGTAAATACTAGGGAGGTTTGAACGGACAAGTTGACTTATTGAATAGGACAATATCCTCAGGAAGTGGAATTCTTCGTTTGATTTTGAGCCAACAAAAGTCGCTTTCATAATAATCAAAAGGTGCTTCCATGAAACTTTACATTTGTACTAATATCTAGTGCATAAAGAAAAAGTTTCCAGAAAAACAACCAATTAGTTTTTATCCACATCAAAGATTTTACGGAGGTTTTGACAAGCGCCAATGGGTTACTCCAAGCGTAGCCAGGTCCTTCTCCACCTAGTTCTTCCAACGGAGTGGAGGTCTTCTTCTTCCTCTGCTTCCCCCGGCGGGTACAGCGTCGAATACTTTCAGAGTTGGAATGTTTTCGTCCATTCGGAAAACATAACATAGCCAGCGTAGCCGCTGTCTTWTAATTCGCTGAACTATGTCAATGTCGTCATGTATCTCATACAGCTTATCGTTCCATTGAGTGCGATAAACGCCGTGGCCAACGCGCGAAGGACCATAAATCTTTCGCAGAACTTTTCTCTCGAAAAGTCGCAACGTCGTCTCATCAGTGGTTGCCATCGTCCAAGCCTCTGCACCATATAGCAGGACCGGAATTATGAGTGACTTATAGAGTTTGGTTTTTGTTTGTCGAGAGAGACTTTGCTTCTCAATTGCCTACTCAGTCCGAAGTAGCACCTGTTGGCAAGAGTTATTCTGCGTTGGATTTCTATGCTGACATTGTTGGCGGTGTTTAAGCTATTTCCAAGATAGACGAAATTATCTACGACTTCAAAGTTATGACTGTCAACAGTGACGTGAGAGCCAAGTCGCGAGTGCGACGATTGTTTGTTTGTTGACAGGAGATATTTCGTCTTGCCCTCGTTCACTGCCGGACCTGTTGGTTTTTCTTCCTTGTCCAGTCTGAAGGAAGCAGAACTAACGGCGCGGGTTTTGAGGCCGATGATATCAATATCATCGGCATACGCCAGCAGCTGTACACTCTTGTAAAAGATTGTACCTGCTCGATTAAATTCTGCAGCTCCAATTATTTTCTCCAGGAGCAGGTTGAAGAAGTCGCACGATAGGGAGTCGCCTTGTCTGAAACCTCGTTTGGTATCCTACCCGATTCTGACTGAGCTTTTGGTGTTGTGCAACGTCAATTTACACAGCCGCATTAGTTTCTTTACTGGCGTAGACATCGCTTACGCAGTTATAGCAGAGTTAACGAGCAATGTGGTGACAATTGGACACTCCAATCGAAGTCAGGTCCTTTCTCCACCTGGTCTTTCAAATGGAGTGAAGGTCTTTCTCTTTCTCTGCTTCCATCAGCGGGTACTGAACGGGTGAACAAATTACTATAAATTAAGCGCCTTCGGAACTAAACTGACTTCCATGTGACGCTTGCTCTATACTCCTGTAAATGAGTAATATTTTCCGTTAGTCCAGAACCCATACAACTGGTGTAATTTTACTATTTTACTCAGTAGTTTGAACTCATAATTGAACGTATGCTATCTGTTCCGATAGTGTGGGTCCGATTAGTCTAGCGAAAAAAACGTTCGTTGTTTTTGCACTCGTGGAGTTATAAAATATACGAATATGATTATTCGAAGTTCCTCTGACCTATGAGACTGTTCTTATTCACACCAATATTGACATACACATGCCTATGTACTTATATACACATACATCCCTAAGCCGACGTACGCATTTAACGGCTGGCCGGATTTACACTTTGTTGCAATTTTTGTGCGGTTGTACGAGTTACAAGCATGGACACTCATACAATATATGATATACATATGTGACCTGGTCTACGAAAAGGGAGCTAACGCGCGAAAACTAGTTTTCTGGGAAACAGCTGTTAAAAATCTCATCTTCCATCCAAATCAACTAAAAAGTGAAAATTGATTTCTTGGATTTTTTGACACCTAAGCCCCCTTTCCGTAGACCAGGTCACATATATATATTTTTATGACAGAAAGGGTATACATGTATATTGTTTGAAAACTCAACAAAGATTTTTGCCAACCTTACCGCTGGTGGGGGGAATTCAAAACAATCTTTCGTCGAGTGAGAAATCTTTCATTCTAAATTTATTTAAAATTTGTAAACCTTATATACTATTTTAAAAGTCTAACTTATCTAATTAAATATATATAAATTTACAGCACACCACATGGGGTTGTTTTTAACTATACAATACAATACATGTGTGTGTGTGTGTGCTGTYAGAGAAGTATAATTTAAATTGCTTGGTTTGGGTTGTTTTCAAGTGCACATGTGCATTTCTAATCAATTGCCCAAACCTAAGTAAATATGTATGTTTATCAGATATTTCTT
>NW_017537282.1:55350-57187 GCF_001853355.1 Bactrocera latifrons
GCATGAAACCAAGCTTTTTCTCCTTTTTAAACGGAATGGCTACTATAAATCTGCCATCTGTTGAATCACGTGTTGTCATTTTAATAAAATTTTGTTCACATATGGTATCTTCTGGAGTAGGCTCCTCTTCATCCTTTTCCATTTCCCAGAATCTTTCTAAATCATCCAGTTTAAAGGTTGCCATAGCTGCTACTATTTCATTGCTTCTGGATCTTTCAACATTACCAGACACAATCCAACCCAGCATTGTGGCTTGTCCTAGTAATCCATCGGCTTTAGTTATACCTTTTTTCATTATTTTTGGGTACAAATCAGCTCCAATTACTACATCAATGCGACTTGGTTTGTTGAAATTTGGATCTGTTAGTAGTTTATTCTTCCATATATACGCCTTCTTTTCAAATTTTTTTATTGGAAGTGATTTATGTAGTTTAGATAACACCAAAGCTTCGGTTTCTGCTAGAAACTTGCTATTAAATCTGGGTCGTACTTTATGCCGTGAAATTTCCACGCATTCCGCTGAGACGCCGCTTATTTCGGTGGYTACCTTTATTTTCGGTAACCCTAACATTTGAACTCCTTCCTCAGAAATTAGAGTTTTCTGAGAACCACTATCAATTAAGGCTCTTAATTCCAACTCTCCTTTTGGCGTTATCACTTTTATTATTGCTGTTGCTAAAAATGTGTCTTCTCCTTTCTGTTTAGCCATATTTGATGATATTTTTTGACTTGGTTTGTCTTCATGTAGCAAGGTATTGTGTGATTTGTCGCATACCATACATTTCCAAGTCCTGAAACAACTTTTCGTTGTGTGTTGTCCTAAGCATCTAAAACATAATTGATTTTTGCGCACTACTTCTAATCGCCGTTCGACATTTAATTTTTGGAATTTATCGCATCGAAGTATGTCATGCCCTTGCATTTGGCAACTTTTACAACTTAGACGAAAACTTGTCTTTCCTAATGATTTATTTGTTTCGGTTGCGKAATTGTAAAATTTGTTTTGTTGTTGTGAGTTTACTCCTCGAGATAAATATCTTTGTGACTCTTGCATGGAATTCTGAGTACTATACTGATGTTCCAGAAATGAAATTACTTCTGACAAATCTTGTATATCAGTCGGTTTACGAACGGTATTTTCGCATTCTCGAAGTAATTGTTTCGAAAACTTTCTTAACACTAGCTGTGCTAAAACATCCTCTAATGATTCTTTACTCCTTACTATGCTGATGCATTCATTTGTTACATCTAAAAATTTTTTCATTTTATATGTTGACTCATCCGTCAGTTGTGGTATTTCTACCAGCCTCTCGATATTGTCGGTAAATTGTTTGCAAGTGTTATCAAATCTGCGTCTCAGTAACTCCCAAGCAGTTTTATAATTTGCACCTGATCCCGTTATCAGGTGACTAACCATTAATCTAGCATCTCCTTGAATACAAGATTTCAAATAGCTCATCTTTTTGTAGTCACTTATGTCCTTATTATTATGGACATATTCCTCGAAGAGCTCCTTAAATAGTTGCCATTCTCGGAATTCGCCTCAGAATTTTGGCAATTCTATTTTTGGTAATTCCAATTTTTCCGTTTTTATTATGTCGATTTGCTTTTGTTTTTTTTAATAACCGAAAAGTATCGCTGACTTCAAAGGAAAGATCTTCAAATTCGTACATATAAGATGGCTTATTGTACTTTACCGACAATTCGTCGATATCTTTTCTCCATGCAGCTCCATAAATTCTTGAGACGTTCTTCGTATCTTTCAATTTCAGTTTCGTCTTTATTATTTATATTTATCTTTGCATCTGCAATTGTAGATTGAATTCTTTCCGATCTT
>NW_017537282.1:57477-58714 GCF_001853355.1 Bactrocera latifrons
GTTTCGTACTAAAACGGCTTATGTGATTATATAAATACGCGGGAATATGAACCCGTCTTACAATTTCTTTTCAATGCTTTATATATTTTTTTATTTTGGTTGTATTTTTATAAATAGCAAAGCTTTTTTTTTTTTTTATTTGGCTGAGCTCTTTTTTTTTAGACTCGGAGGACGAAATGTTTGAAAACTCAAAAAAGATTTTTGCAACCTTATCGCTGGTGGGGGGAATTCAAAATAATCTTTCGTCGAATGAGAAATCTTTCATTCTAAATTTATTTCAAATTTGTAAACCTTATATACTATTTTAAAAGTCTAACTTATCTAATTAAATATATATAAATTTACAGCACACCACATGGGGTTGTTTTTAACTATACAATACAATACATGTGTGTGTGTGTGTGCTGTYAGAGAAGTATAATTTAAATTGCTTGGTTTGGGTTGTTTTCAAGTGCACATGTGCATTTCTAATCAATTGCCCAAACCTAAGTAAATATGTATGTTTATCAGATATTTCTTGAGTGCATGCGTATCACATATTAATGCATGCGTGCCTCATATATGTTTCTATGCCGCATATCAATGCATACATTTTTATGTGTTTATTTTATGTATTTTTTGTACGTATGTTTATGTATATGTGTATGTATGTTCAATATATTTGAACATAGATATCTATTACTAGTGGACTGTATGATTACAATAGCTTATCTTATTTAACATTGAAATATATATAAAAGACTTAAATATCATATTGTTGTCCATGCTTTGGCAGCACCGAACATGTTCAATTTTGAACAATATATTATATAATATGTATGTACATGTGCATATACATACGTACGTATATACCCGCATCCATGTACACTTAAAGTATCCACACGTCAGAAAAGTCTTTGTAAATACTGCTGATAACTGATAAATAGATTAGTGTGTATTACAAATAATCATCCGCACGCGCATATCCGCATCGACGATAGCCTATTCGCATACATATACAACCACACAAACTTCTTCATACAATATGGGGTATTCCATACCAAAACAACCACTTTTGAACCCGACCCCTTTAGATTTCGCTGAAACTTATCCATCCTTTTCTACCCTTTGAAAAACATTTTTAGAAATTTTTTCAAAACTTTTTGTCCAAGTTCAAAAAAGTTATGAATTTTTCAAAAAAAATGGCTTTTTATTTTTAAATAGCTATAACTTTTGCAGAAATTGAATTTTTTTTTTT
>NW_017537282.1:58722-66508 GCF_001853355.1 Bactrocera latifrons
TTTTTGAATGAACTTTTAATATATTTTATTTTTTCAGATAATATTAATATTTTAGTTCAGATATTATTATAATTTTATGCAATTAATCTGTCTTTTTCTTTTAGATATTCCTATTATATTTAAGATATTATTTATTTCACCAGAAAACTAAGCTATTACCTTATTTTATATGGCTTGCCATAAGTTTTCATAGCTTGTATATTGGACTTGAGACATTGCCAGTTAAAGTGCTTTTTTCATTCACTATAGCTATGATTTTTCCCAAACAAAAAAAAGTTGGCAACAGCGAGAACCTTCATTTTGGCAAATAAAAATGTAAACAAATATAGAATTGCACGAAATGGAAAATTTTAAAAAAGATGCGGTAAGTAGGAATTTTAAACTAAAATTAAGACAAAATTAAACTTTGGAAACTTTGGTTTCCAGTAGCTTGGTACTGTGTACACAAATTGATGATGAAGAGGATAATAAAATATTGAACATCCTGGCTGACTTAGCTGCTGAATCAAGTTCGTCTTCGGAGCATTCAGAACAAGAGCAGATAGAGCATCCAAAATTCTCTAATTTTGTGGACACCATTGATAATTTTGTAGATGATGGTTTAAATCTCACTTTGTTTGAGTCGCACCACTTTAGATTACTTAATAGGTATGCTTATATGGTGTTGTTGGCGCTATTGATTGTTGTATATATTTTGCTCGTAAACGTAATTATAGTGTTGTTCTACAAGCCATTGTCGATGCTGATAAAAAAATTTATTAATATTTATTGTGGTAAACCCGGAGCATATCATGACTCTAAAGTGCTAAAAATGTCAGCATTTTATAAAAAAGCGGAAAGTAATATGAAAATTTTTCTTCCAAATTCTACTTTTATTCTCGGGGACTTGCAGAAAGTACCTCATTCCGGTGTTTAAAGATTACGGTTCGTTAACGCCTAATCAAATCAGCTTTAACAAAACACATTCTTGAAAATGGATTTGGAGCACTGAAAGGACGTTTCCGAAGGCTTCTTAAATTCACGGAGCACAAAAATTTATGTGCAATTTCTAATTTAGTTGCAAGTGTATTATTAAAAACAAAGATATAATTATTGACCATCAAATTGAAAGTGCCGAACCGGAGCCAGAACCTAATGAGCGGGCGAGAGAAGCAAGTGGAGATCGCCGGAATCAGTTGCTTACAATTTTAACACGAATAAATTAATAAATTTAATTTTTTTTTATTTTAAAATGCACTCTTAGAACAACATTATCCATTATCAATTAATTATAATTTTTCGACATATTTGTATATTGTATATATAAAAACGTACACATACGTATGCATTTGTTCAAGATTTGTATGTAAAGATGTTCATTTAATGATAAGCTTGATTATATATTTCCGTTAAATAAAATAATATATATTCGTTATGAAATCAAGTAGCTTTTCTATTTTTTATTCATAACAGACTGCTGTAAAATTTTCAATTTTTCTTCTTCTATTTTCAGTTTTTTTTTTTTTCAATTTCTATCTGCATATCCCGTTTTTCGGCCAAATTCTGAATTTGTTTTTGTAAGTTCGCGCAAAACTTCACCTTTTCTTCAGCACTTTTTCTTTTTAGTTCGATTTTTTGATAAAAATATCGTTTCTAGAGCTTTTACGATAACGACGATTTGGAACAGAATTTGCTGCGTTCGGCTCTTGTTGATACACCGCATTTGGTCTGCACATGCTACAGCGTATCGTCGAGCATTGGTGCAAAATAAGTCAAATCTGTTAACAACTCCTTTCCTGTTTAAAAATATAAGAATCGAATGCAATATAGTCAATTCGTAATGAACATTAAATTTCAACTAACCACTACACCCAACCAATGCCTCTTGAGGATATGTCCCAATGCTTATGGTGTGGTTGTTGGACACTAAAGAGCTTTCACCAAAAATTTCGTCCATTTCCGCCGACATATGCGGTATTGTACACGGAGAAGTTCCAGTCTGCTTCTCATTGTCTTTCGCTGTGTTATTCGCCTTCAACAGCGTTCGCATTTTTACTACAAGCCGCATTAATTGTTGTACCCTGTGCAAAGAAATATAATAAATATTTACAAAATATTAAATATTATTTAAAATATTCTTACTGTTAATCCTTGATATATCATGTCCATCAAGACGTTTTCATAAGCTAACTTTTTCTTCCACGCATGCTGGAACTCATCCTTCCTCTCATTGTAGCACTTAGGGAACAGGAGTGTCTCGTAATTTGTCAAAACTTTTCTTTTGCTGTATACAAACAATGTAAATAATTACTTAGTTTGTGAAAATTTTGCTTACAAATTTAGAAATTAAAATTTACCCTTTCTCCATGTCAAACATTTCGTCGCAATAAATTTAATATCAGCCAATTGTTATTGCCCGCGTTGCCAACATAATGCATATTTAAACGAAAATGGGAAATAAGCTAAATGCGTTTTATTTGTCTATGATTTAGCTATTAGCTTATGATGGTCAAATAAACCACGGCTCTTATTTATTTTCAGGTTTAAATAACCTTTATTTTATTTCAGGTATTTGTCCTGTACCATGCACGTGGAATGTCCTTTCCCTCGTGAAAATAAAGACTGACATCACCGCCGTCCAAGAAATGCGATGGACAGGACAAAGACTGAGACGAGTAGGTCTTTGTTCCATTTACTACAGTGGCCATACAAAGGAGCGCAAGTTTGGTGTGAGATTCGTGGTGGGAGAGAGACTCCGGAGAATGAACGTCTAGCCAAAATCCGTATCAAAGCGACGTTCTTCAACATATCGCTGATATGCGGCCACGCCCTGACGGAAGAGAAGGACGATATGACTAAAGATGCCTTCTATGAGCGCTTGGAACACACATATGTATGAGAGCTGCCCCACCAAATGTCAAAATTGTGCTAGGCGACTTTAACGTCAGGGTAGGCAAAGAAGGTATCTTTGGCACTACGGCCTGTAAATTTAGCATCCACGAGGAAACATCCCCAAATGGGTTGAGGCTGATCGACTTCGCCGGGGCCAGAAATATGGTTACCTGCAGTACTAGATTCCAGCATAAGAATATTCATCAAGCTACCTGGCTGTCTCCGGATCCAAAAATCACAAACCAGATCGATCATGTTATGATAGACGGAAGACACGTCTCCAGTGTTTTAGAAGTGCGTGCGTTCCGAGGTCCTAATATCGACTAGGACCAAGACTCGCACCCACCTCTGTGCAGCAAAAAACGCACGCCATCAAACATTAGGAAGGTTCGACGTCGAGAAGCTGCAATCACAACAGACAGCAGAATAATTTTCTACTCGGCTTGCACTCCTGCTTTCTGAGAGCACTCGTCAACAACTCAGTATAAGGGAACTGTGGGACGCCATTCCAAACTCCTTACGTACAGCTGCAACTGAAACCATTGATTTTCGGAAGTGCAACAGAACAGCTGGGACGACGAGGAGTGCCGTGTCGCGGAGAGAAAACAGGCTGCCTATCTCGCAACGCTACGATCGACCACAACACGCGCGGCCCACAATCTGCGCCAGCTACCGTGGGATTAGCCTCCTCAACATTGTATATAAGATTCTATCGAGCGTGTTGTCCGAAAGATTAAAGCCCACCGTCAACGAACTGATTGGACTTTATCAGTGTGGCTTCAGGCCTGGAAAATCAACAACCGATCAAATATTCACCATGCGCCAAATCTTGGAAAAGACCGGTGAAAGGAGAATCGACACTCACCCCTTCTTCGTCGATTTCAAAGCTGCTTTCGATAGCACGAAAAGGAGCTGCCTTTATGCCGCGATGTCTGTATTTGGTACCCCCGCAAAACTAATACGGCTGTGTAAGCTGATGTTGAGCAACACCAAAAGCTTCGTCAGAATCGGGAAGGACCTCTCCGAGCCGTTCGATACCAGACAAGGTTTCAGACAAGGCGATTCCTTATCGTGGGATTTCTTCAACCTGCTTCTGGAGAAAATAATTCGAGCGGCAGAACTAAATACAGAAGGTACAATCTTCTATAAGAGAGATATTGATATCATCGGCCTCAACACCTGCGCCGTTAGTTCTGCTTTCTCCAGACTGGACAAGAAAGCAAAACAAATAGGTCTGGCAGTGAATGAGGGCAAGACGAAATATTTCCTGTCATCAAACAAACAGTCGTCGCACTCGCGTCTTGGCTCTCACTGTTGACAGTCATAACTTTGAAGTGGAAGTAGATAATCTCGTCTATCTTGGAACCAGCGTAAACACCGTCAACAATGTCAGCCTGGAAATCCAACGCATGATAACTCTTGCCAACATGTGCTACTTCGGAGTGAGTATTCAATTGAGAAGCAAACAAAAACCACACTCAATAAGTCACTCATAATTCCGGTCCTGCTATATGGTGCAGAGGCTTGGACGATGACAACGTCTGATGAGGCGACGTTGCGAGTTTTCGAGAGAAAAGTTCTGCGAAAGATTTATGGTCCTTCGCACGTTGGCCACGGCGAATATGGAACGATGAGCTGTACGAGATATATGACGACATTGACATAGTTCGGCGACAACGCTGGCTGGGTCCTGTTTTCCGAATGGACGAAAACACTCCAGCTCTGAATACATTCGACGCTGTACCCGCCGGGGGAAGCAGAGGAAGAAGAAGACCTCCACTACGTTGGAAGGAAGAGGTGGAGAAGGACCTGGCTATGCTTGGAATATCCAATTGGCGCCACGTTGCGAAAAAAGAAACGACTGGCGCTGTTGTAACTCGGCTATAATCGCGTAAGCGGTGTCTACGCCAATTAAGAAGAAGAAAATTTGTCTTTTATAATCTATTTGCGCTCCTTTATTTTCAGCTATTAATTTTTTTTCTTCATAAATCTTTTTTCAGATGAAATTATAATTTTTTAATTAAATGTATTATATAAATAACAATGTTAGCTTGAATTTATTTAATTATAGTAAAATTTATGTAAATATGTATTAAAATAATAAAATTAATAATTTAATAATTTTAAATTTTAAGAAATTTCTAAAGTAGGAATAAAAAATGCAACCCTGCATCAGCCGTAGATTGGTTATATGCTTATTTTATATGACACTGCTGAATGAGCGCAAAAGAGATGTATGAGCATATGGATACGTACGTGCGAGGGGAAGAGTAGGTAGAATCTCCCGGGCTTATGGCAAAGTACCCAGATGTTTACCCTTTACTACCTACTGATTCACTGGTTTTTTACCCGGTCATGGTTAGCAGGGTATATGGATATGTATACATACAAATAGGATATGAAAAACTAATCTTGAGTTAATATTCTAACCTGCTGTTGTTGCCACATTCAATGTGTTCCAAATTCTTTGCGAAGAAGTTCATTTCTTTTTGGCGAATGCGTTTCGAATTCGATTTCACAATTTTCAATGTACACATTACAAGAACCACACGAACGAGAAAAGCATGTCAAAAACAATGCGTCCAACGAGCGATAACGGAGTATTAGAAATAGCTGCAGTTAAAGAACAGCGCAAATATATATAGGAAGGCCAGCGAACAAGCTGATACATACACACTCATTCAGACACACACCCAAAAGTGTATACGAAGTCACTCGAACAATTAACAGAAAACAAACCGAATAGAATCGCTTTCCGGCGTGCTTGCTGGCGGTGCTAGGGAACAATGATGTATGTTGGTGAGTTGAGTGGCGAGCGTGGCACTGCCTACCGATAAATACAACCGGGTATATTATAGCGAATGTGCCGTTTGCCAATTGTCGCACTTTACCCGTATTTACCGTTATTCGTATACATGTTTGCATGTTGCTGGTGTTTACTTCGTGTATGTGTGTTTGCGAGTCCTTTTTTGTTCCAGTTAGACTTGAAGGTAGCAGTTGCGTCCCTCGGGTATCCACTGTCCGCCAACATTGATTGCTAGACATATACGATAATAACGGGAGTTTTTTTTTTTTAAATATAATGGTGGTTAAAAAATAAAATGGATTTCCCGTGAAAGAAAAAAGTAATTTGGGTGCAGCCGTTTATTATGTATCAGTGCCCATTCCCATTTTTGAAATTGAATTTCTGGGATTTGGGCAGTTCAATTTGATCTATTTCCCGCGTAGCGATAAACTGTTATTTTATTTATAAGTTGACAGAATTTTAGGCACATAGCTCTTATAATAAGAAATTAACGGCATTTTATATTGTGTGTACGCTATGCGTGACTATAATATTTCTTCATATAGTTTGTATGAATAAGCGTAGTTTTCTAACGGTTTTGGTGATTATTGTGTATTTCTAATTAGTTTCGCGTAATATTTTCAAGTGAACACTTCATTTTTGGTTGTGACAAATATAATTTTTTGAAATGAGTGAAGAATTGGCGATTTATTTTGCCAATATACGGCGGGAATTGACGGAAGAAGAAGAGGAGAATATTTAAAATTATTTGAATGCTAATGATAGCGATGATGATGATGGTGGACGAGAACCTAAATTTGGTGGTAACCACGAATCGATACCCAGTGACCAATCGGACTACGGAGATGATAATGCTCAGCCCATTAGTGATCCACGCTTTGAAGAATATATACATGAGGAGGCTACTGTAGATAGAGGCAATGACTAAAGCAAACTTGATTTGTCAAATACGGCTATTGAGGGTAATCGTGGAGAAAAATATTGTGGTCAGGGAAGAAACAATACAACTTTATGGTGGTCAATGCCAAGCCAAACTGAAAAACGGCGAACGAAACTGGCATTGGAAATGCGTAGACAATCAACTTCACTATGCACGGAAAGTTTTGGATCTAAAATCGATGCCTTCATACGCGTTTTCCCAGTGTCTCTTGTTGAAAGTATTGCTCTTGAAACGAATAGGAAAGCTAAAAGAGTAATACGGGCAAATATGCATAAAACAATTAAAAAAAATAAGATATTGGCAAGACGCAAATGCGGATGAATTATACGCTTTTATTGCAATAATTTTATGCTCCGGAGCTGAGAAGGCAAACTTAGTTCATGCCAAGGATCTTTTTCACAAAACGAACATGCCCTTTTATAGAGCAGTGATATCACTGCATCGGTTTGAGCAATTATGCCGTTTTATACGCTTTGACGATTCCCGATACGACAAATTGGCGCCTATTTGTCATGCATGGACACTATTCTTGGCGAATTTGACTATACCATTTTTCCCAGGAAAATAATTGACAGTTGATGAGCAGTTACTTTCAACAAGAAACCGATTCAGTTTCCGCCAATACATCCCCTCTAAGCCTGGAAAATATGACATACAAATATTTTGGCTTGTTGACGCAAAAACAAACTATCCACTTGCAGGCGAAGTATATTTGGGGGCACAGCCTCAGTAACCAATATTTGGATAGGGGTGCGAATATCACGATGGACACCTTTTTCACAAGTTATGAATTTTCGGAAGATTTGCTTGTGCGGAATACTACGTTGCTGGATACAATACGGGGCAATAAGCCACACTTGCCAAAACTATTTACATCCTTTGAAAAAAGAGGTGTATTTGAATCTATGTTTTGTTTCTCAAAATCAATGCAATTAGTAAGTTTTACAACACATTCGAAGAAAAATGTGCTAGTACTTTCAACTGCTCATGCCAGCGAAGATGTAAATCCTATAACAAAATAAAAATAATTTAAAAAAACTAAAAAACACGCTTTTAAAGCATAYMMAACTAAAAAGTGAAAAATAATTCTTTGTATAAACTAACAATAATAATGAAGGAAAAATTCTTGGATTATTGTGAAAATAGCGTGGAATGCTCGATGTATGAAA
>NW_017537282.1:72003-75711 GCF_001853355.1 Bactrocera latifrons
ATTTCAAACCGTTTCCTGCAGTGGTGAGCTCGCGTCCATCAATACAGGTAAGGTTTCATAATTCATTTTATTTCAAAATTAGTTCAGTTTCAAATTTATTCACAATTTTTTTCTTGACACAGGTCAACACTTTGAAACGGCGGTGCGAAAGCTGCAAAACTAATAAGATCGATAATAAAGCAACAGCAGTTTGTGACCATTGCCTTATTCCCACATGCACCAAACACTATATAAGGACGTGTGAAAATTTCTATTTTGAAAAATACAACGCCGAAGCTGACACGGACTCAGACAATGATGAAGATGTTGACAATACTCTAACAACGTCCACACCCAATCAAAATATATCAAAAAGAGAGAGAAGAATTTCACTCATTTGAGCAGTTCGAAATTAAAACTTTATTTCATTTTCACAATTGTCAATAAAAACACATTTGTTTCTAGCAATAATCCCAATAATCATTAAATTATTTACATAAACAGGCGAAATTTTGGCTTTTCCAGAAAGAAAACGTCTTAAAAGTCTAAATTTCCATACAAAATACATTACTATGTCACGGTTCTAAGGTTAATCATATACATATACCACAAACAGGTATATAATGAAAACTAGGACAGCTCATTATCCGATTTCATCAGTTAACAGTATATTTACGAAAAATTGTAACATGACTTGGTCTAGGTATCTGACATACAGAGCTGAAGTCACATCGGCCTCTTTTTACGAATACCTTCTCGCAAATGATTCATAACACTCAAACAGTATTCCTTGTTGATTGTTTGTTCGGTCGGAAGAAGTTCGGAAGGCAACACACCTTGCTAATCAAAGAAAATTTTCAACATAGCTCTGATTTTTGACTGCTTAGAAGTATTTTTGTTTTGCCTTCGGCTCATATTTCCACGATTTTCGGCCGACTGATTGTCGGTTTCCGGGTCTTAAGCATAGATCCAAGACTCATCCCCAGTAATAATATTCATGACATACTGGTAGTCGGACAGGATTGTTTCACGGTTGCTAACGGAACGCTGTTTTTTCGAAAAAATTTAGTGCTTTTGGAACCCATCATGCTTTCACTTTTCTTAGGCCTAAATTATTTTTTAAAATGCTCTACACGCATTCTTCCGATATTCCAACGATGCTAGTAAGATTTAGGTTTGTAAATCCTCGATTCTCAACACCAAATCTTTTATTATTGACGTGTTGATCATTAGTTAATGTTGATGGCTGTCCAGGACGCGGTTTGTGGTCAACGCATTCTCGACCGTCTTTCAATAATTTGTATTAAACAATAAAACTTGCTCGCGACAAACAACAATAAGAGAAAGATATTTATTTACATACATAAAACATCCTAAATATTGACCGATATTTTAGAAAAAAAAAACTCAGTCACAGCAGTTGAGGTCATCATATTTTGTAGATGCATATTTGGTATAAATAGTTAGATTTCGACACATTTTATTAACAGAATTTAATTCGACATTTTCATTGGTGCTTCATTTAGGTGGCATATTTCAAGGGCATTATTCGATTTCATCCCGACCATTTTCGCACTGGAACATAAAAATGTTTACGTAATATTATATAAAGAATTTGGTTGAAATTGCCTGAGCAGATATATATGTGGAGATCACCACAGTACACTAATTATAATAAATTCTCCTAATTTTTACTCTATATAATAGTTATTCCTACCAAACTTCTTAAGTTTGCCATTTTATGTAATTTATCCTAAAATTTAACCAATGTAAGAATGTTAGATCAAAAGCACAAAATTAAAATATAATTCTTCAACAATCAGCAAAGTGTTCACAACGACTCGCTTATATTTTTTTCTAAACCCCGCGCTTACTCAGAATGGACGAACATCTTCAACATTACCGAGGGCAGCGAACTACTGCTTAGGATTTTACATCAGCCAAATATTGTACAAACGAACAAATAATATGATCCCGTTTCAAGATCATCAATGTGTACAGTTTGCACCACTTCAACGATATACTGCAGCTGAGAACATGCACGTATTCTGATGCCTCGCATAACACCAAACGATATGGATGCATGGTTCACATGGGTGGACTATTAGTTTAAGGCATGCACCTTGAGATGGCTACTTTAGATGATCTTATGCTACCAACCATTAGGCAAATCAGCAAATACGCGGAAAATACGCAACGTATTACTAGCTCGAGCATTGACATGTATGAGCTCCTCAAGACTGAACTTCACAAATATTTGGATGAAAGTTATCAACGCAAAATTCAGCGATTATTTGAGGAGATAGTACTAGGCGATCAACGTTTGAGTCAACTATTTAATACCATGAGACGAGTGGCAGGAAATTGCTTTTCGGAAGGAACTCTTTGAGCCAAGTGGATCCAATGCTTACCGGAATTAATAAGAGTATCTGAGCGAAGGTACGATAGATGCCCAAATTACAGTTGCCGGCGCTATTATGGAAACGGTAACCCAGTATAAAATTTGTATTTGAATTCAGACTCAATAAGACACAATTTCTCAACTATCAAATACGATTCACGAACTGCAACGCAAATTTGACAAAACACGATAACGCAGTCGCTCACGCACTAGTCGCAGATTTCGTAAAATAGTCAATCGAGTGAGCGAAGATCAACTTTACGCAATACGAGCGAATGTTGTTACCATCAAACTTTCGGAGACTCCGCCAACCGATGTCGTAGTCCATGACTACGTCGAAAAAGTACCAACACCCAGCATGATTGACTAGAAGTTTAAGTCAGCGATGCTGACGTCAATCACCCCAACGCAGCAGTAAATCCACTTTTCATTAGGACCAGTCATCAAACGTAAAAGAGCACAATAGACCGTATGTCGCATTGCAACACCTCATTAACAATATCAAACGTAAAATATCTCATAGACCCTTGTGCCGATTGCCGTGTTTTTCCAAACAAAACCCAGTTCAATTCTCTTCGCCCAACAAACGTCACGTTATACGCAGCCAACCCTACACGTGGTTGCGTCTTCGTCGCAAATTTTACAGAAAAGTTCACGACCTCGCATAGGTTGGAGGCAACGCAACTGTAAAGATGATTTCTCAACATTTTGTTTGGGTAAATATGCAAAAGAACTGCAAAGCAATTGTTCGTGCCTGCATCCGTGGCAGTCGCAGCAAAGTTTTACGAAACATTAAGTCTCCATTACAACGTTTAGAAATGCCAGACCAACGCTTTCAAATTGTTCACGTCGATATAATTGGACCATTACCTCTTAATCATGGATTCAAATATTGTCTCACACTCATCGATCGCTTTTCGAGATGGCCCGAACCGATACCTCTTGTCGACATTCAACAGTATGTAGAGCTTTCTTGAAAGAGTAGGCCGGACGATCCGGTTCACCTCAGAAAATAATCACAGACCAAAGAGCTCAATTCGAATCCAAAATGTTTCAAGAGATGTTACATTATTTATTCAGCATTACGTACCCAGAAGTCAAAGTCAGTATACTATATATAACAATTAAGAAAGGGCTAAGTTCGGGTGTCACCGAACATTTTGTACTCTCGCATGATAAAGTGATAATCGAGATTTCATTATCCGTCATTTACATATTTTTTTTTTTTTTTTTTTTTTGCTGTAAATTAATGATCAATTTGTGTACTTTGAGTATTGAATTGTATTTTCATTTATTTTAATTGCATTGAAAAGTTATAGTCCGACCAC
>NW_017537282.1:76493-133577 GCF_001853355.1 Bactrocera latifrons
TTTGGTATATATAATCCTATATCTGACTCTTTTAGTTTTAGGACTTACAAACAACCGTTATGTGAGCAAAACTATTATACTCTCTTTAGCAACATTGTTGCGAGAGTATAAAAACAATAATTATTAGTAAATAGTCCTAAATATGAAGTCCTAATTAACTTGTGAATAGTCAGAAGTCGAAATCAGTAACACATAGTTAATAATCTTAATTGATTGAATAATAAAATATCGTGTTAGATGTTAAACCCAATATAAAAAATATATTTTGTGTAGTCTTGAATCAAATGTTATCAATTTTTGCGAAGATAGCACCAATACACCGCTATCTTCAGTCTTAACTTCTACTGATGAGTACTAAATCAGTAGAAGTTTGATGTTACTTTTTTCTGTATTGCTATAAAAGCAGACTTAGATTTAATTCTGCCGCATTAGGCAGAATTCAAAATACAAATTCATTTGAAATGTTAAAACACTGAGTTATAACAATTTTCAGAAATTAGTAACTAATATTAAAATTAGGAATAAATCGCAAGGCTCGAAATACCAAATCATTGGAAATCTTATTTCACTGAATTTGAAAAATTTTCAGATATCAGAAATCAATATAACAAAATGTAAATCTTGTAATCTTAATTCAACTGTCATTAGTCCTAATCCAATAAAGAGTAATTATTACTAAATAATCTAACTTTTTAGTCTTAATTCTACAGTCCGAGTTTTATAGTTCATTCAATAGTCATAAGTCAAAGCCATGATTACATGATCAACAATAAATACCGACACCTGTATTCATAGTGGTCACTCAGTGGTCTACAGTAAGATTAGTTCCTAGAAAAATTAATAAATTAAAATTGAATATTAATATCCTAATTAGGATACATTAAGTTTGCCACGAAATTTCAAACACCGAGAAGAAAACATCGGAGACCCTATAGAAGGTTTAGCGATTAGCTGGGAGCTGAGTAGATTTAGTCACGTTCATCTCTTTGTATTTACGCGAACTATACCTTCAATTTGTTAAAATATCGTTGCAAGAATTTTTAATGCTACTATTTCTTTCTTAGAAGCTGCTCGTTTGTCTAAATCGCTCAAATCAGACAACTATATATATGGGTGCCATAATAGCTAATCGTGCCAAATCAAGTCCTTGTCTGGCAAACATTTCTATTTTAAAAGATATCATCTCGAAGTTTGGCATGAATTATTATAAAAAGCAACAGTGTAATCTACAAATAATAACTTTTATTTTTTTTCGATCTTTAAAAAGATTGCTTAGATCGGACAAGAGTAGCATATAGTGGCCATACAAACTTAATGAACAAAATCAAGGCCTTGTCTGGAGACTATTTTATAATAGCTTCAGTGCAACCGAAGTTGACGTTTTTTTAATTTTTGTTTTTGTTTTTATCAAAAATCCATAATTATTAAACAATGCAGCGCAAATTTAGTCAGCACTCAATAGCTAAACAGAGACTCGATTGCTCTTGGCATACTAATACGCTTAAGGCTGCTTTCGAATTCAATTCAAACTCAATAAAATTGAAAATCTCAATTCAATTAATTGATTCCTGCACCCGCCATGCACTTAGCTAAACGACAGACACACACACATACTTATAAACATAGACAATTACAGTGTAGTGTTGAGCAATCAAGTGGAGAAGGTGCCAAAAATTGCCAAACAAGCAATTGTCCTCCTGATATCGGGCTCCTTGTCTCAAAATGCTTTGCTGTGCTTAACAACACGGTTGCATTGTCGCTGACAAGCTGGAGTGTTTGTGTTGCCAGTGTCGGAGATGGTGTATGACGAGGAGGCTCTGTTCGTTTTGAATTTGTGGCAAGTTGCAAAGGTGTACATAGCTTTGTAGTGCATACTGTATACAGATGTTGCAAGTGTTGCACAAACTGATTAATACTAAGGCAGTAGAAGAGCTGAAATACACAAAGTAGCAATCATGTTGCAACATTAGCTATGTGCAAACTATGCGGTTCATAATAAAGCAGTAAAGGACATAAACTTTTTTATCGAAAATATCGAAATTTTAAATTTTATAGCTGTGGGAAGTTATTCACAACAACAAATTTGAATATATAAATAAATATTAAATGTGAAATGTGTGTGTTAATCGTGCTTAAAAGCGTACAAATAAGTAAGTGGCATGAAAATGTGTAAGAAGAGGCAGAGAAAGTGTGCAAATTAATTCCCGCGACGAGGGAATTTAAAATATATATATATATGAATTTTATGATCGTCAGCTTATGGTTGCTTCCGATTTTGTTGGCTTTTCCTTGCCTTGATTAAAACACGTGATTCAGCTTTTATCTAACTAATACTTTTATTCGGAAAGTGGCGTCTTCTAGACGAATATGTGTGAAAGAATAAAAGTGGTGTGATCTCTGTAAGAATGCGCAGAAGAAATGAGAATGAAACAGTTCTGTTAACTGCGGTGCAGATAAATCAATGAGTGCTGCCAATCCATCGAATTGATGGTGCTGCCCTTGGGTGTTAGGTGTGTTCGCGTACTACACTGCCACAACCAGCCCCTTTCAATCTGTGTGTGCTTACAGACACAGACGTTTAGGAAATCAAACTTTTCTTCCCAGGCGAGTTGTGGTTTTTACTTGAGGGTCGCTGATCTCAGCTAGAGTAGGCCCTGCGCTCTCGTCGGTAAATGCCGCTTTCAGACTGTCGATTGGAATTTTTCTAATTTTGTTTCGGATGTCCAGCGTGAAATATTTCGGATGACGTTTTATTACTGCGAATGGTCGGTCATACGGCTGCTGCAGTAGTGGTTCAATTGCGCCGTTTCGCACGAGGACTTGCGTACATTGACGGAGTTCCTTTTGTATGAATGGTTTTATTTTTGTGTGGTGTGCCGTTTGTATTGGTCGTATCGATTCCATTGCATGTCTGAATTCTTGAACAAACTCTGCTTCGTTTGGGTACGGCTTCGGTTCGTTAAAAAATTCTGCTGGTAGTCGCAAGCTTTTTCCGTAAACTAGTTCCGCCGGTGTTGCCCATATGTCCTCTTTAAATATCGATCGAAGTCCAAGCAAGATGAGCGGTAACTCGATTTCGCAGTTTCGCCGATCTTTACATTTTAGTGCTGCTTTTAGTGTACGATGAAAACGCTCAACTAAATCGTTGGCTTGGGCATAATATGCGGTTGTGCGGAGGTGACGTATACCTAGTCTTTCGTTGAGCTGCTTAAAAACTTGACATTCAAATTGTCGCCCCTGGTCCGTTGTAATTTTAGAAAGTACACCAAATCGTGTGATCCATGTTTCTATGAGTGTGGTGGCGACAGTTTCAGCCGTTATGTTATTGATAGGTGCTGCTTCTGGCCATCGCGTAAATTAGTAGGTATCGGTAATCGTTCGAAGGCGGTAGTGGGCAGACTATGTCGATATTAATGTGGTCGAATCGTGACTCTGTGGTATCGTACCGTCCGGGTGTGGTCTTATTATGCCGCTGAATTTTCGATTGGCATGGTATGCACTGCCTTGCCCTGGTTGCAACGTCCTGGTGAATATTTGGCCAGACGAATCTTTGTTTGATTGGCGGGTAGTCGCTCGAATACCAGGATGTGCAATGTCGTGTTTAGCGTTAAAAATTGTTTTGCGACATGACTTCGGAATGTAATGTTTGCATTTGTTGTTTGAGATATGGCAATATATCTGTTGTGCTGAATTGAGCTCGAGTCAAAATTATGCTGTAGCGGTCGTTAACTTGAAGAATGGATTTCAGTTCACTGTCCGCATCTGTTCTGCCGCAATGACCTCGTAGTCGATAGGTTCGCGTTGCATTACATTGATGCGTGAAAGAAAATCGGATACCGTGTTTTCTTTATCCTTTACGTGACGTATATCAGTCGTAAATTGGCTGACGTAATGCAAGTATCGGAGGTGTCGTGGCTCTGCCTTTTCGGGTTTCTGTTGAAAAGCGAAAGTGATTGGTTTGTGGTCGGTGTAGATCGAGCAACATCTACCTTCGAAGTGGCCGGCGAAGTATTTAACGCTTTTATATACGGCGAAAAGCTCTCTTGAGTATGTACTCCAATTACGTTGAGATGTTGTTAATTTGCGGAAAAAAATCCTAGGGGGACTGCGACTCGTCGTTTTTTATTTGGTGCAGCACGCCTCCGATACAGTTGTCTGATGCATCGACTGATAGTGTGAGTTGTGCGTTTTCTTGTGGATGCGCAAGCAGGGTTGCATTGGCTAATTTTAGTTTGAAATCGTTGAATGCTTTTCGCGACTCTTCGGTCCACTGAATTTTGCGTTTGTCGTTTTTGATGTTGCCCGAAATAAGCGCTTGCAGGATATCTTAAGTATGTGCAGCGCCGGGTATAAATCTTCGGTAGAAGTTGATAATTGCTATGAAACGTCATAGGTCTTTTACGATGGTTGGTTCCGTGTAAGCGTTTATTGCCTCTACTTTTTCTGGTAGTGGCAAAATACCGTTGGGTGTGACTAAATGACCGAGATACCTCACGTTTGACTGACCAAAAACACATTTATTGCCGTTAACGGTTAAGCCGTTTTGCTTTAAACGCTCGAACACAATTCGAAGGTGTTGCTTATGTTCAGCTTCGGTGCAGGATGCGATGCAGATGTCATCTAGGTATGGTACGACGTTGGTATTGTCCTTTTTAGGGGCCATATGAAGTGGCGAAGCCCATTGACTTTTGGACGGCTGGCAAATACCCTTAGCCATCAGGTGTTCGAATTTCGCTTTGGCGGCTTTTAGTTTTTCGGGTGTGAGGTGACGGGTTTTTGCGTTCACAGGTGGACCGCTAGTGACGATGTGGTGGAACGTTGCAGATTTGGCAATGCGTTTATTATGTTACGGTGCGAATATTTCCTTAAATTCTGAGACTAATTCTGTGTATTTGTTTGTACCAGTAACAAGTTTAATGCCAGTGGTAGCTGTAGCTCGCGTTATACCGTATGTATGTAATCTCGTCGTTTTATCGATTAGTAATTTGTTTTTTAAGTCTACTAGCAGGTCGTAGTGCGTTAGGAAATCAGCGCCGATAATTGGCGATTTTACGTCGGCTATGCAAAATGTCCATTTAAATGGGCGACGGAGGCCGAAATTCAGTTTCAGAGTTTTCTGTCCAAATGTTTGTATTGGTGTTCCATTCGCCGCTTCAATTGACTGGTACGGTTTATGAGTGTTGTTTGTTGCGGTTGATGGGATCACCGATATATCTGCTCCGGTATCGATGAGGAAATGTTGATTGTCGTAAACGTTTTTTATGAAAAGGCGGAGGTTATTGTTGCCGTTGCCGAGCTGACAAGCGCCTCCCATGGCTTGAGCTCGGAGTACTAGTTTTTTGGTTCCTCCCGTTTGCTGCCGGCCGTACGGTCAAACTTGCGTGGTGGCCTGCACCGCTCGTCCCGTATTTGTAGTGATACCAGCACGTGTCGTGGTGTTCGCGACTTCGTGAACTCGACTGTGCAGGTGTTGGTCTTCGTTGGCTATCGCTGCGTGGCCATTTGATGTCTCGGAGATCCCGTGAGAGCGCATTGATCTGGCGTTGCATTTCCAAAATTGCTTGACATGCAAGTTCATTGCCGGCGCTTTGCTGTGGGTGTGTTTACTGTCTGCTGAGGGCTTTGTTGAACAGCGTGTATGAAGAGTTGCTGTCTTTAGTAGCCTCCATGATACGATCGGCCATCGTTGCTGCGTTGACCAATGTTATATGCTCGTCTGAGAATAGAATTCCGCGTATTTATTTAGGCAGATTGCGGAGCCATAAATGCTTTAGGAGCTCGTCTGTAACCGGTGTAGCTGCGGCCCTTGTCCGCATTTCGGCTAACAACTGCGACGGTTTGCGGTCACCGAGTGATAAGTCGCTGAGGAGTTTTGTTAGTTTGGTTTGTGTGCTATCGGCAAATTCGTTAATGATTCGAGCCTTGAGGTTTTCATATTGATTTCGTTTTCTTTTTATTTTCCTATTTATGGTATCACCTTTAATATTATTTACTATGTCAGTTAATTCTGTTATTATTGTAAAAATTTCTCAATTTTTTGTGAACTGTTTATTGTTATTTATCCGTATTACTAGTTCGTTTAATTCGTTATTAATGTTTACAAAATCATCAATTTCTGTAAAAGTAAATAAGTATTCGTTTCGGACTTTATATTATCCTTGTGCACTATTCTATTTCTCTTATTAATTCTAACTTTATTTCCTAAATCGTCTTTTACAACCAGTTTTTTATGTCTTTAGCTTATTTCTTTGTTCTATGACTTTTTCACAAATTATTTTTCCGAGGTGAAATGGGAAGCTTGTATCATTGCCTAAATATAATATATTTGAGATTTTTTTTCTTTTCTTTTTGTTTTAAGTTCAGTTAATTTTTCATCTTGATTTTCAGTATTTAACTTTTTGGAATAATAATCATTATCGTTATTCATTTCTGCATGTTGCAAATTCATCGGCTGGCGTTGTAGAACATTTTCGTTCCACACTATTTTCTTTATAATTATTTTTTTCATTATGCTGGTATAAATCTTCAGCTGGTGTTTTAGGATCTTTTTGTCCCAAAATAAATTTTTTAATATAATATTGCCGGTAAAATCTTCGGCTGGCTTTGTAGAACTTATTTATTCCACAATTTTAGTATTTCTTTAATTTTTAATATTATCGCTTTTTTTCTCGGATAGGTTTTTCGAAAAAAGGTTTTAGAACCTTTTTGTCCAAAAAAAATTTCTTTAAATAAAATATTGGCGGTGAAACCATCGGCTGGCTTTGTGGAACTTTTTCGTTCCACAATATTTTTTTCATGATCATTTCTTTCATTATGCTGGTATAAATCTTCAACTGGCGTTTTAGGATCTTTTTGTCCCAAAATAAATTTTTTAATACAATATTGCCGGTAAAATCTTCGGCTGGCTTTGTAGAACTTGTTTATTCCAAAATTTTAGTATTTCTTTATTTTTTAATATTATCGCTTTTTTTCTCGGATAGGGTTTTCGAAGCATCTTGTTCCTTAGTTTTGTTTTCAAAATAAATGTTCATAGTTCTGTCTTCATTTTCCTTATTATTCTTTACCATATATTTAATTTTTCCATTGGACAATTATTTCATAGAAGATTTCCTCGATTCCAAGTATGGTTATTATGTGGTAAAATTTGATAATAGAATAGCCATTCACGGGTTTTACGCGCTTATAAATGGCTAATTGGTTTTTATTATTATAAACCTAAGGCTTAATGTAGCATGAGGTTGTTCCCGTGTCGACTAGAGCTGTAAGCGACTAGAGCTTGTAAAGTCTGGATACAGATGGATCTATATCCATATTAGTTGGTTTTGAAAAATAAAAGATTGTTCCTTTGAGGAAATCTTAAGTTATTGTTTGTATACAATGGCTTCACTTTGTTTTTTCAGACAAAAAGTTGTGAGCAGACCGGGCTACTTGATTATTTGATTCGAGTTCCTGAGTTTTTGCTAAAGCGTCAGATAAATCTTATGGGTTTAAAGAGAATATTATGTCTCGTAATGGGCTGTTTAGTCCTGTAATAAAAATTCGTAAGGCGTGTTCCCTACTTTTTTTGTTTAATTCCTTTGTTAGGTCTGCGTTATTTCCGTGTGTCATGATTGTTTTGTTTATGAATAGCGTAAACTTTTTGTTAATAAACTTTTTGTTATAATATTCTACAACCGACATAGCACCCTGCCTTAAGATGCTTAATTCTTGTTCGATTATATGTATGGGACGTTTGTCCGCATATGCAAAGTCTAAGCGTGGTAGAATTGCATCGAAATTGAGGACTGTTCCATGGTTTGCTAATACATCATTTGCATCATGTATTATTTTATTCCTAAGTATTGTGAGTGCAGCGAAGTATTTTCTACTGCCCCTCACGTATAGGCTCATAGCGTTAAGCGCTGCCTCTCTCCAACTAACATATAAATTCATCCTACCAGTTAATTCAGGTACGGATGTAACTACGTCTAATGATTCTTGACAGGCTATATTATCATCTATTGTCTGAGTTAAAAAATCGGTTGCACCATTTGTATTGACTACTATTTGTGAGCGTAATTGCTCTACTTCTTCCTGTAATATTATTTTGCTGTCAGCAATAAGGCGAGTTATTAGGTCTGCGGTCAAAGCGTCACCGTTAGCCATTTTGTCTAATTTTCAGCTTCTGGTCTTCTTTTTTGTTAATTATTTTTATTTTACCCTTTCTAGGAAAGGGTGCTTTTTTATTCTGGAGAGTCTGGAGTTCAGACGGTTTCAATATATTTTGGCTATTTTTTCAATATATATGGCTGGTCGAGTCTTTAATTATTGTTTTATTAAAACACAAATTTGTTTTTGTTGGATTAATTTTTTATAATTCTATGGAGGGTCTCTTGGGTGGTGAGTCGCAGAGAATTTTAATTTGTTATAAGCTGGAGGGTCCCCCCGAGGGTGGTGAATCGCAGCTTTTAATTATGTAATTTATTGGTTGTACAAACCATTAGTTATAATCATTACTTTTTTTGTTTTTTGAGTTTAGGACATTCCTTAGTATCGTGATTGCCTTTACAAAAGTTGCAATATGACAGTTTTTTATATTTAATACTTGGGCTATTTCTCTTTTCTAATATATATATTCTAAATAGAGTTAATTTTAATTTAAACTTACTAATATATTCTCTCGTCGTCTCTGTTATAATTCTCGATAATGATGCAATTGTTGCCGCTGCTGTTGTTACCGCTTTTTGATGATGTTGTTTTATAAGATTTTTGTATTTTTGTGATTTAAGTCACTCTTTCTGTTTTAATAATTTCGTATTTTTTTTATTAATTATGTTTTAACTAATTATTTTAGTTATTGATTTTTAAATAAATTATTTAAGAACTTTTAAATTTCTTGTTTTTATTATTCTACGATTGTCACTACGTTGCTAGTTCTTACAAACTTTATTTCAGGTTTTGCTATTTTTTTTTTATGAAAGTTTTTCATTTATACTTTTTTCTTTAGTAGACACTTGAAAATATATAGCCATTATTTTCACCTTTTAATAACGCCGCACTAAAAGCCAATTAATTCCCCCGACGAGGGAATTTAAATAAAAAAAAATATGTATAATATGTTTTACATCCGCGAACGCGTGGATGAAATGAGAACACGTGTGGTTCCTGTGGATTGCCAGATACAAATCAAATCTATATTTCTGAAATACTAATATATATACATTTTTGATTTATTTACTTAAAGTTAAAGCTAAAGCTGAAGTGTACGCATCAGCTTGATTGAATCCATAACAAAGAGTTAATTACAATATTAGCTGTGACAGCATATTCCAGCAGAACGTTAAGCGTTCTGTTTTCTTTACAATTGTTATTGTTATGCCTTCTTGTTAGGTCAAGCGATACTGTTTTGATTACTGTGAGGATTAATAAGTTATATATTTACATATTTCTTTGCTGGGCATTATATGTTTGATGACATATTAAAATACCAAGCGGTAGCGCATATTCATGTACATATGTACATAATTATGGTATAAAATATGACAGACCATACGTATAATATTTGTAAATTTGTCTACACACAACTTTGTATGTGAACGTGTACACTTACTGTTTCATGTGAAATATCCGTTGTCACGGGCAACCAATGGCTGAAGCTCACGTTTTATCAAAGAGTCAATGTGTCGAAGAACTGACCTGATGACAAAGCGTCACAATATTGTGTTGTTGGTACAAAATCCGAGCTGTGCCACTTGTTCCTTTGCCTCTGTAATAGCTTCTCCAACAAACCAGCGTAAATATGTATGTTTATGTATCAGCCTGCATACATATCGATACAGACCAAGTTCCCGGAAAAGTAAATTTTATGATTTAAATAGTTTTCGTTTAAGAAATCTTAGAACAATCACTTTATAATGCAAATATATAATTGACCAAGTGTAATAAATAATTTTTGGACACGATATTCCGTGGTGATAAAATATACGTACAAAAATTTCCAAAAAAAAAACTATACATATTTTATTGGAGAAAAAATTATGACTTAAAGACCGTTAGGAAAAACATTTGAAAATAAGTTTGAACATAAATATATTGTGATGAAAAATAAAAACCATTTTGAGACCAATAATATTTAAAAACAAGAAAAAACTTTAATTTCAATTGCACCGAAGCTAAATACCCTTCATAGGTGCATTTCTGTTAGTAATTATGTGTTCAGTTTGTATGGAAGCTATATGCTATAGTAATCCGATCTGAACAATTTCCTTAGAGATTATATTATTTAATTAAGCAGTAATCCATGTCAAATTTCGTGAAGATACCACGGCAAATGTGAAAGTTTTCCATACATGAACTTGATTCCGATTGTTCAGTTTGTATGGCAGCTATATGCTGTAATTATATATTCTTCCTGATCGGGCAATGTTACGTCTGCTCCATCGACATCGATTGGGGAATCGGGTTCGCCTTCTCCAGGCGTTGTGCGTTCACTGCCATTCAGCAGGCTGGAGAAGTGTTCCCTTCATAATTTAAGTATGCTCTGGTCATCGGTGTCTAGATCACCTTTTGGGATTCTACAAGATTATGCTCCGGTCTTGAAACCTTTTGCAAGCCTCCGCATTTTTTCGTAGAATTTTCGAGCATTACCCCTGTCGGCCAGCTTATCAAGCTCTCCGTACTCACGCATTTCGGCTTCTGCCTTTTTATGTCTGCAAATGCGTCTTGCTTCCCTCTTCAACTCTCAGTATCTATCCCATACCGCACGTGTTGTGGTCGATCGTAGCGTTGCGAGGTAAACATAAAAACACTGGATACGTGTCTTCCGTCTATCGCAACGGTATCGATCTGGTTGGTGGTTTTTCGATCCGGACACAGCCAAGTAGCTTCATGTATCTTCTTATACTGGAATCTAGTACTACAGATAGCCATATTTCGGGCCAAAGCGAAGTCGATCAGCCTCAACCCATTTGGGGAGGTTTCCTCGTGGAGGCTGAATTTACCGACCGTAGTGCCAAAGATACTTTTTTTGCCCACTCTGACGTTAAAGACGCCAAGGACGACTTTGACATCGTGGCGGGGGCAGCTCTCATA
This sequence comes from Bactrocera latifrons, assembly GCF_001853355.1. Lineage (NCBI taxonomy): Eukaryota > Metazoa > Arthropoda > Insecta > Diptera > Tephritidae > Bactrocera > Bactrocera latifrons. Next base: position 87,564 of record NW_017537282.1, read on the forward strand.
AGTGCTTTCCAAGCACTCATAAAAGGCATCTTTGGTCACATCGTCCTTCTCTTCCKTCGGGGCGTGGGCGCATATCAGTGATATGTTGAAGAACCTCACTTTGATGCGGATTGTGGCTAGACGTTCATTCACCGGGGTGAATGATAGTACTCGGCGAAGGAGTCTCTCTCCCACCACTAATTCCACACCAAACTTGCGCTCCTTTATATGGCCACTGTAGTAAATGCCACAAGGACCTACTCGTCTCTGGCCTTGTTCCGTCCATCGCTTTCTTGGACGGCGGTGATGTCAGCCTTTATTTTCATGAGGACATCAATAGCTGGGCAGCGGCACCTCCCGATTAAGGGACCGGACATTCCAGGTGCATGCTCTCAAATCATAGTCCTTAATTCGTTTGACATGGTCGTCATCAAAAGGGGGGTCACTCATCAGGATTGTTGTTTCCTTTCATTGGGGGTGTTTTTTTTTTACGTGGTGGGTATTTCGCCTTCTCACTTTAGTTCCTTTCAAACAGATGTCGTTAGGCTACACAGAGGATACTTGGTCAAATACCGGAAGTCGTGAGCTGATTGAGTGATATGTAAAAAAATCGTTTCTGGCCATTCTCAAGTGGATGGCTATCAAAGAACTTTCATCACTTGCGTGAACTTCTACACATGACTCCATCCTACTGGTTTATATTTATAAAATGGGCACTAGTTAGCATTGTAATAGTAAGTAATTAAGTACTATTTGGTGTTATATTGAAATATATTTCTATAAATTGTGCTTGGACGGATATGTCTGATCAAAGATTAGTCTAGATCAGGCGTTAGATTAATACTGGGTGATAAATAATTTTTTTCTTTGGAAGAATTTACACATAAGATGGTTCGAGAGTTCCAAGTTAGTCAATGTTTCTCTCACTTTAAGTTACTTTTCTTATTTTACTTCATATTGCAACAAATTATATAAAAACATTCTTAAAAGAGAATATTGAGCATTAGCCTTCAGAAACTCTTAATCTGGACTATCGTTTTTCTTGATATTTTGTAAGCATAATCTTTGGTAAGTTTATATTTACAAAGCAGAAAGAAATTAACGCGTAAGTAGACAGTAATGTTCTGAAATATACTATATATGTATACTGAGTGCATACAGTTTGTAATTTATAAGTAAATAACTATTTTGGCATTACGAGAATATTTAGTATTTGCCCTCAGAAGCTCGAGAACGGTTCCTTCGGTTTAAGAAAAACGCGTGGCTAATATATATTTTATTGGCGAGGTAGGTAAATTATATTGTAGGCTCAATTCTCTAGATGCTCGCAGTCATTATAGGCCATACATTTCCATTTATAACTGCATTCCATATTTGAGCAATGAATCCTCTCACAATCATCATGAAAATTACAGCTAACCACGTTGTCTACTGAGATAACCTGCCCATGCTCAAAATGTCATTTTACTCTAAATTTATTTACCGTTATCGGTGAAAATCGAATGCATTTGTACATTATAAGTCACATTTTGGAATTGGTTTCATATATTTATTAGCAAATTCTTTCGTATTTGCTTTACGTATGTTTCATCCCTGGCTTTATTGCGCATGAAATTTAATTCAAAAGTGTATGATTTAAAATTTACATATATTTTGCCATTTCTCGCAGCTGCCTCAACAGTTAATCAAAGTAACTGGAACGAAATATTTTTATTTCATTTGTTAATATTCAGATGCTTTTAAAGCAATAAAATTGATACTAGCTTATATAGGAGAATAAATGGCTTAGTTTTTCTCTACAAAAAATCGGCTTAGGATGAAACGGCATAGAACACTGTGACTCAGGTTCCTCAGTGGCAGTCCGCCTGTCTATAAAATATGTTAGGTGTACTCATACGCAGTGGTGACGCCGAAAATTTGGTAGTATGGGTCGATACAAAATCGTTTATGCATAAGTTACGCAGATACATGTATCTGTAAATTATAAAAATACACATCTAGATGTGTATAAGAGACAGATCCTACTGGTTTATATTTATAAAATGGGCACTATAGTGAGTAATTAAGTACTATTTGGTATTATATTGAAATATATTTCTATAAATTGTGCTTGGACGGATATGTCTGATCAAAGATTAGTCTAGATCAGGCGTTAGATTAATACTGGGTGATAAATAATTTTTTTCTTTGGAAGAATTTACACATAAGATGGTTCGAGAGTTCCAAGTTAGTCAATGTTTCTCTCACTTTAAGTTACTTTTCTTATTTTACTTCATATTGCAACAAATTATATAAAAACATTCTTAAAAGAGAATATTGAGCATTAGCCTTCAGAAACTCTTAATCTGGACTATCGTTTTTCTTGATATTTTGTAAGCATAATCTTTGGTAAGTTTATATTTACAAAGCAGAAAGAAATTAACGCGTAAGTAGACAGTAATGTTCTGAAATATACTATATATGTATACTGAGTGCATACAGTTTGTAATTTATAAGTAAATAACTATTTTGGCATTACGAGAATATTTAGTATTTGCCCTCAGAAGCTCGAGAACGGTTCCTTCGGTTTAAGAAAAACGCGTGGCTAATATATATTTTATTGGCGAGGTAGGTAAATTATATTGTAGGCTCAATTCTCTAGATGCTCGCAGTCATTATAGGCCATACATTTCCATTTATAACTGCATTCCATATTTGAGCAATGAATCCTCTCACAATCATCATGAAAATTACAGCTAACCACGTTGTCTACTGAGATAACCTGCCCATGCTCAAAATGTCATTTTACTCTAAATTTATTTACCGTTATCGGTGAAAATCGAATGCATTTGTACATTATAAGTCACATTTTGGAATTGGTTTCATATATTTATTAGCAAATTCTTTCGTATTTGCTTTACGTATGTTTCATCCCTGGCTTTATTGCGCATGAAATTTAATTCAAAAGTGTATGATTTAAAATTTACATATATTTTGCCATTTCTCGCAGCTGCCTCAACAGTTAATCAAAGTAACTGGAACGAAATATTTTTATTTCATTTGTTAATATTCAGATGCTTTTAAAGCAATAAAATTGATACTAGCTTATATAGGAGAATAAATGGCTTAGTTTTTCTCTACAAAAAATCGGCTTAGGATGAAACGGCATAGAACACTGTGACTCAGGTNGCTTCATAGCTTCGTTGAATTACAAACATACAAACTGCCCGATCAAAGTTCTTGTAAGGAATTTTTTGCATTTGTGAAGGGCTTCATAGCTTCGGTGAATTCGAAGTTAACAATTTTCTTATACTTTTTTTTATTTATTCATTTATTGGCATACCCTTCACGAGCGCACTTGAAGAATACGAAGAAGTGTGCATTGATAAGTGCGTGAGCGCTATAGTAGGTGTTGATAGTAAACAACAATATGATACTTCATCTTCGGTGAGTAACGCTGGTTTGGTGCTTTTGCTATTGTAGGGTGTCTTCAAAGGAATTTATATGTGTGTCTGTACAATACTGTGGTGCTTGAGTTGCTCAAGTGAGTGAAAGGATGATAACAGTGAGGTGAGAAAATGAGTTGTTAAAGTATTTGGCGTAAAGTGAGTAGTGAGCAGAGAGAAGACATATGGGTAAGAAGCAGTGGTTAGGTAGCGAGGTGAGCTGTAGGTAGCGTAGGTAATGAGCTGAGGCAGTGAGGTGTGAATGAGCACTGCCGCTTGCAGTGCCGTTTTAAGAGCACGTGCTGGCGCATGTACGCATATATATATAGATATATATGTGTGTGTGGGTTTTTATACAATATTGACTAAGGTCAATCGGTAGGCGCGATGACTAGCGGCGCAATCTCAATTGAGGCTGTCAACGAACTGCTGCATATACAGGACTATATATACATCTTTAGACATGATGAATGAAAAGAAAAATCCAAGCACGACAGACCCATAATGGGCGGCTTCCTGGTCGGCGCTTGTTCACCATGTTTAATGCGGCTAATATTACAACTTGACCGGTCCTTGGTTATCCTGACATCGATGTCTTTCGCTGGTAGGATGGAAAAGGTGATGTGAGCTTGCTCTGAAGAGGTGTTGGCCGCGTGGTGTATCAGTAAACAGCCACTTCGGCCTCTGCTCAGGGAGTGTGTATTGGGCGCAAGAGTAGTAGCCTGCGTTGTCCCAGGCGTGCGCCGGTCCGTCCGTGTTTTCCGGGACTGGTAAAGCGAAGGACAAGCCTAAGGGAACTGGAGTATTAGCATGGTTTCCGAGGGTACATCCGTTCCTGTCTATTTCGGCACCCCCCTACACACGACGGGCTGTAAAAAAATAAACGAATGGAGAATTATTTTAATAAACATAACAAAAACAAAAGCAGCAGTGTTCAAGACTGATTAAAGAGCAACGATACTCAAAGCCCTGGCAGTAACATACCAGAATCAGAACCATCCAGGAGAACGTCGAGTAGTACTTGCGTCGAAGCTAATCCTTTTAGGCGCGCACCAAAATTGATGCCATCATCGCAACAGGGGCTCACAGTGGAAAGGCCTGAAAGAGCGAGATCGTCGCCACTAGCGCTGCAAGACAGCACGCTCCGTGGGGAACTAACGCAACCAAAAGAGGGCATTATGGCTGAATTGGGAGATACGGAGTATAACAAAGTTAAAGTAATCAGGCGAAATGTTCTTTTGAGTCACACAGGGGTAGATTCAACACTAAAAAGACCTCGCGAGAATGAGCAGTTGACGCGAAAGACCCCGCCAAAAAAGAAAGCCAGCCAAGGCTAAGTCCAAAAGAGGACCACGGCGTGGAAGAGGAATGAAGGAAACATTCCTACAAAAGAACGGAAGACAGCGGAAGAGGAAAATGAATGGGCATATATGATACCAAATAGAATAAGGGAAAAGGCGAACTTAAGAAAATGTTTTAGATTAGTGGAATACTCTGGCGAGGGCATGTACGAGTGAGGAAGATTGCAGCCAGTGTTGTGCTAAGTGTGGTGAAAAAGGGCATTTCGCAAAAGAAAGTGTCAAAAGCTCGTCGTGTGCAGGATCGGAAGTTGGAAGTGTCCTCTATATAAAACGGCGTATAAAAAGATATAATGAAAGTTGTCCAAATCAACCTAAACCATTACGAGGCTGCTCAAGAGCTGCTGAAGCAAACAATCTTCGAAAAAAAGGTAGAGGTGGCGATAGTATGTGAGCAGAATAAAAACATAAACGATTTCATATGGATCTCCGACAAAGAAAACCAAGTTGCCATATAGGCCTGTGTGACCAACGCCTTCCAAGATAAGCCGCTCTTGGGCAGATCTTACTATACGAGGGCGAAAATAGGTGACATTTACTTTTACAGCTGCTATATTCCCCTGAGTGTGTTGAAGGAGATTACGAAAGAATTATCGATGAACTAGTCCAAGACGCCTTCACTACTACGGCAAACGTGATAGCAGGCGATTGCAACGCAATGGGGTAGTAGCTACACAAACAGGCTGGGTAATGCTCCACTCAAAGCGTTTTCTATGTTAGACGCAGTGTTCCTTAATACCGGCGGTAGAAATAATTTTGAAAAGAATGGACGCGGGTCGATAATAGATATAATCTTCGCCAGCAGCACGCTGGTTCGATCTGTAAATTGGAAAGTGTGCGACTTTTACACACATAGCAACCCTCTGGCCATCTTGCTGGAAATCGGCAAACAAATTCAAATTCGATCCAGCGTAAAAGCATTGCAGAAAAAAGGATGGAAGGCTGAAACGTTGGATGAAGAAATTTTCAAACTTGTGTTGGACGGGAACCTACAGGATGCAATTAATATTGATAGACAGGCTGAAAAACTAGTGAAGCAAATAAGTAAAGCTCGTGATGCCGCTATGTGTAGGAAAAGGCAAAACATAACCCAAAGGTCCGCATACCAATGGTACGAGGAGGTCAGCACATTAAGAAGCGAATGCCATAAAGCGAGAAGCCTCTGCCAAAGAACCCAAAGTACACCACACCACACAATACAGCGGGAAGGTAAAAAAAAAAAAACGTAAGGAACTCAACAAAGCTATTAACAGAAAGAAGTCCTTAAGTTTTAAAGAACTATGTGAAAAGATGGAAGAGAATCCGTGGGGTGACGCGTATAAAATAGTGATGGCAAAAATTAGAGGAGGTAAAAGTCAAGCACCAACCAGTCTGACCCTCCTAGAAAAGGTGGTGAAAACGCTTTTCCCAACGCAAGAAGTCCAATCGAGTAGAACGATACCAACCGTAATGGAATCTCCAATTGTCGACGAGAAGGAGGTAATGGAAGTGGCGGAGAGATTTGGCAACGCAAAGGCACCAGGACTTGATGGCATCCCGAACAAGGCACTGAAAATTGCCATCAACCATAGCAAGAGGGTTTTCGCTGAACTCTACTCACGATGTTTAAAAGAAGGAGTCTTCCCGAAAATCTGGAAAAAACCGCGGCTGGTTCTTCTTCAAAAGCCAAAGAAACCGACGGGAGAGCCGAGTTCGTATCGCCCACTTTGCATGATCGACACTATGGCCAAAATACTGCGCCGTAGTTACGCTTGACGTGCAAAATGCTTTCAACTCTGCATACTGGTCACATATACTGAGGGAATTAGAGGCAAGAAATATCCCGGGGTATCTTCTGAGGACAATTAGTAGCTTTTGATAAAGAGCTCAGATACAAAACATATGAAATGAGACCGTGTCGCAAATTAAAGACTGGCTTACGAGTACTAAGGGGAAAAAACAGAGGCAGTGCTCATCACGAGCTAGAAACGGTCACTTTGAACATTGATGGATATAACGTAGTAACGCAAAATTCACTGAGGTACCTTGGCGTTATGATCAATATGAAGTTCAATTTCAAGGCGCTCATTGAAAAGGCCTGTGATTAGGCAGCTAAAGTGACTGCGGTCCTGTCGAGAATCATGGCAAACATTGGTGGCCCAACTCAAAATAGGAGAGCTCTACTGGCTAAAGTGAAGCAATCAATGCTTGTGTAGGTAGCTCCGATATGGATGACAGCCCTTCATCAAAAAACCTGTTTCAATATGGCCAAATCTGTGTCCAGGTTATGCGCCCTTAGAGTTGCCTCTACCTTTAGAACGGTGTCACACGAGGCGAGTGCTATCATATCTGGTCTTATGCCACCGGATATAATGGCATATGAGTTATGTAGAGTCTACTTTAAAACAAAAGCCATGAATAAGCGTCTAACGGTCGACGAGCGCAAACAGGAGAGGAAGACAAGCCTCGAGGAGTGGCAAAAGCAATGGGATGCCGCAGCCAAAAAAGATAGACATATAGACTTATTAATAATGGATTGACAGACAACACGGGGAGACAGATTTATACTTGACGCATTTCTTATCGGGCCACGGCTGTTTCAGGAAATACAGAATGCAGAATAAATGCACAAATTTGGAGATTATGACGAAACACACCGTTCTTTCTGTGAAAATGTAGCAGAAAACGCCGAACTCGTATTTTTTTCCTACAGGAGATATGCAGTGAAGAGAGAAACCATAGAAGAGTTAACAAATGAAAGGATGACGCCCGACAACATAGTTATTCACATGCTGCGATCACAGCTGGTGTGGGCTAAAATGAAAGAAAGGAGTGCAATAGCGCTCCTAGAACGCAGATTAAAAAAAAGGCAGCTCATAAGCATAAGACCACATGAATAACCCTGGAGGTAGATCGTGAAGTGGCAGTTATCGCCCAGCATGGTCCTGCGAAGTAGTGCTTAACGACGGTCTCGCAGGTACGAATGCAAGCTACAGCACCCGGAGTTAAAGGTTTAGTACGTAGGCATACTGTTTCGCAAGTCCAGCATACTTATTTAATACTGTCTGGGCGTGGTCCAGAAAGAGATGTACTCCAGCGAACAATATGAATAGTGCATGCTACCAGTCTCACTTTCACCCTCATCTTTAGAAGATTCCTCCTTCGGAAAATAGGACTATATCCACACGACAAAAGTGAACACATTTCTATGAGTAGAAACAACGCAGGTACAGTGCTGGCGCCACAAGAATACACTGTGTTGCAACGTTTCGACACGTTTCGTCCCGTTTCTTTCTTATCTCTGCATTTTCAGTCCGCACATCTGCTACATTTCCGATTAAAATTCATCATGGATTCACGCAGATTTCTCACACGGTCTACGGCCAACAAACGAGCTTTACAGTGATTTATAAATATAGCTGTATCTTATCTATGTACTATACGTTTAATTTGCTTCTTCCCTCACTGTGCGCCAATGAGTTTCCATGACAATGATGGGGTTTTCAGTCTCTTAATTTATTACCGCTTTTGTCAAAGACTTAATATAACACTGCAATTCCTGTCGCTCTGTCTTTCTGCGCTCTATGTGGCAGCAGTGAGCTATATACAGGCACTAACAATGTTTTTCGATTCCTCTTCCTCCCCATACCAGCAACATTTCTTTCTAGCTTTTTCCCCATATTTGAACTTTTTGCGTTCCGAAGAGAGTTCTCCGTTGTCAATTAGATTTTCATTAAGCAGCACCATGTCGACGTAGCCTCCGCTCTTGCTTCACACTTCGACTGATTTGGCTCGACTCTGCACTATATTCTTTCGAGCATATTTTGCTTATCGTCCTTTATTGTTTTCATCAGCACCTCGCGAATATCGCCATGAATCATGCACTAGAATTTATGAATTCACACGGCGCTTGTTACATGCAACATGCTGTTTCACTATATACATTGCACATTCATTTATCGCTTTGATGAATTGCCTTTTTTGTAATGAACTAATCATTAAGTGAGTTAATGGCAGCTCTTTTATTGGCACCTCCGCGGATGTTTTAAATTCATTCGGCTACAATTAAGTTACCTTTAATTTCTCCAATGATTTTTCAATTAAAGTTGAAGTTACTTTCGGTGTTCTATAGTTAATGGGTCTAATGAGAGCGGGTTTCTATCAAAAAATAGTTTAGTCTTTTGTTAAAGGTATAATTGCAGTGATTAATTACTTCTGAGCTAAGGAGGGAATGATCTAAGTGGCCTGTAACGCGGATCAATTTGAAGTTGATAGTTTTTTGAATAATGTGTTTTCGAGAGTTTCTTTTTGTAAAACATCGGAATTACCAAAGTGAAGAATTGAATGAATTTGAAGCCATTACCGTTGACTCAATATAGTGCATACTAAGCCTGAAACTTCTTAGTTGGAACTTTTCGAGATAAGAACGGTTTCCCGTTAAAGAAATGGTGTATGGCTTGCACAACAGACTCTTTTAGAAGTTCGTGTCAACTACATGTTCCGAGCATCTCAAGTCCATGTTGTACAGTGGGAAGACTTGGTTATTATTTTCTTATGTTTGAAGATATTACTTCGGACTGAGTTTACGGAGTTCCTATCTGATGAATTCTAAGTCTATATACTTAACAATTGGACATTAATGAACCCGTTTGTTAATTAAGAATCTTTGCTCTCTTTGAAAGAGTTTATTTTTAATTTAAAGAGTTTTTATTTCTCAAGTTAATTCGGTTCTTATTCGAAAGACTATAGTGAATTCTAATGGAAAGGGATTAGAAAGTTTTTGGTTATTTTAGGTGCTGTGACCTTACTTACGATTCCTCTTCCATCGTGGAGCCTCACACCGAAGAGCCTCCAATTCTTGAAGTGTGCCTTGCTAACGCGGCACAAGTGCAAATAGTGCTTTGCTCTTGACATTTCCTGCAGTTCTTTCGATCTGTCCGTTCCTACTGAAGGTTATTCCAGCTAATCGTAAAGATTATTTGATCGTTTTACCACGGTCGGTCACATTTTCAGATGACAGCATAGACGACTCTTAGTAATATCGTTCACTATCCCATCGCCGTGGATTACTTTGTGATCTCAAGTCAAGGATCATTTAGTCGAAACAGAAAATTCAAATTAAGTGGGGAGTGTTTATTGTCACTCGAAAGAACATTCATTGGCATTTATTTTTTGGAGATTATAACTTTCAAATGTTGGCCAAGGCTACATGGCAGATGATCCATCCGTTGAATCCAATATTCGATGACTCGCGTGATGTTTTGCTCCGAATCGAAGCGGGATCGTCTGCATAGAGTTTAGACTTTACGCATCGCCAAAGCGATGTGTGGGAAGTGGCACCCATCTTTTTCAAACCAAATATCGCCGAGATCACGAGCTTCTATTTCAGTGCCAAAATTTTTGATGAAATATGGACCGATGTTTCCATCTGCCCACAAACCACACCATACCTTGGTTTTTTCTAGATGAAATGCCAGCTCTTGAATCTTTTCAGGTTGCTCTTCGTCTCAAATGTGGCAATTTTGTTTGCATATGTACATGTTCATTTATCCAGAAATGGGCCCTCCGCTGGAAGATTTGACTCGAAAACGACGGATCTTCTTGGAACTTTTCAAAAGCCCATATATTGAAGCAATGTCGCATGGGAAGGTCGAGTGGTTTCGGTTCTTGCAAAAGCTGTTATTTGTGCATTTCAATTTAAAATCCCGACGTAAAATGCGTCTCGTTGTTTCATACGACTGTTCGCGAAGCTGCAAACTATCCCGAATCGCCCTCAGTGCATTCTCTTTTTGCCTAAAAAATATGCTCGTTTGTCGGAATCGCTGATATCGTACAACTATAGCATGCAGCTGTCATATAAATTGAATGATCGGAATGCATAAATAACTTTTTGATTTGACGAGATGTCTTAGCGAAATCTAGCATGCGTTATTATCCAAGACAATAATGCAATCTTCGAGGAAACTTAGATTGAATCAGTACTGAACTATCTGATTAAATTGTTGGTAACTTATCTTTTATATTTATGAGGAGTCATAGTTTCGGTGGAGCGAATTTAGCGTATTATCTTACTTCGGTTCATATTCCAAAACTAATAACAAAATGAAATATAATTGCTATCGAATAAATTTCATTCGCTTTTTATAATTTTTAACTTTTATTTTTATTTTATTATTTTATGCACATTTCGACTACACATTTCCTTATTTTAGAGAAATTTTTGCCAAAAATTTCCGGACGACATGAGCGCACAACACAACATAACAGTCAACAATAGCGGCATACCACATCCACCGTGCCACATGTAATGCATCTGCTCGTACTTAATTTGTTTGTGACACGCTTGAGTTGCGCAGCGCGTGAATTTTGTATCACGGTCGCGTTCGAGCGTTTTTAAAAAGTTAGTACCGAGTTGACTAGAGACCTAGACCTAGAGAATTAAACCAGGTGGTTTGGATATTGGAATCAGACTGAACTTTCACTTTATTAATTATAATTATTGGAGTTACTATTGCAATGAATTATTGCTTACAAATCATAAACACTTATTATACTTATTACATATATTTTGCGAGAACGTAAGTGTTTGCTTATACATCATTTTTATTTAAATGCTGATTAAGGTAATAGCCTCATAACTTTAATAGTTTAAACAGATTCTCGGAAATATTGTTACAAAATGATTTGTTTTGTATCATTTCATTGATTTCCGGTGGTACTATTTATTTCATTAAGAAACTCAGCAAATTTATCAGTTTTACTGTTTGTTGCTGGTGAAAGGTTTTTATTTTATTCGGAAACTTTCTAATGTTGACAGGATGGTTTTTTATTTATATGTGTATATACTATAATGATAATTTATAAAGTTATTTTAAAAAAAGAAATGAGATGTTGTCGCAGGGGAGGCTGCGTTCACGTTGGCGGATGAAAATCAAGTGTTGCTTTTTGATGTACCGGTGATGCCACGCAGAAAGAACAGCTCGTCGCTTTCATCATCGGCTTCAAAATTGTCGTCTTCAAAATTGGGAGGAAGTTGACACCATGACTTCATCTTATCGGATGCGTAGATTGAAGTATAGTGACGTGACGTTCGCTCCTTTTATTTCACTATACACGGCAAGTAATAGACACTTTTCGTCCCATTCATACGCACGGATAACACTATTTACTCGTTCAACGAACTGATCTGATGACAACGAACTATCATTTGTTGGATCAAAGTCTGGYATAGTYTCTGCTATTTCRCGCACCGAATAATTGTTWCGCGYTACAGTTGCATTCRAATTTGCAAMAGGGGAAATGTTATTGTWWYTATTTTCAATGTTGCTTGTATTTTCAATTGGCACACTTCGAGTTTGGGAATTATTTTGCATATATGACAACACATTTTCTAAAATTCCGCGCATTTCGTCCATTTGTGTTTGTAACGATTTTTGTGTTCCGTCATCACACTGTTCACTATCATCACCCGTAACTTGATCGTTTTCGTCTTCTTCGACTTCGATTTCATCCGACCCGATCGTTTCACTCAAACGACTTATGAGTGTTGCCTTCGTACCCGACGTTGAGCAATTTCGCTCTGACAACTGCCGTTTTAGTTGCACTACACTCAATGATGCAATAGCTCTCATTTCGTACTTCGTTATATATTATGTACCTCGTTTTTGCATATACACACGCACCGTTAATCGAATGTTCAAGATGATGCACCGTTAGCCGTTAAATCGAATGATCGAGATGATGCTAACTTTTTTAACACGTTTAAATTGTAGGTTAAGTTATATCTTAAAAAAATTTGTTTCTTTGAAATATACTTTAGGTTTATGAAATCTGCAGGTTAACGTTTTGCAGTATTTCACACGCATGTATGTACGTAAATTCGTTTCACTAAGAACCGTGTGTTCTTTTCGTTATACGAGTATGGTAGAAATAATTTCGTTTGAAAATGCACAGATTAACGTTTAGCACATTTTCCGTTTATTAATTTCCACACATATGTATTCAATCAGTAAATCATCGCGAAACCGTTTTCAAAATTGGGTACAGGTAATCGTATTAGTACACATTTTGACGTTTGTACGCGTGAAGTAATCCTACTTCTGACTTTAAAGGTTTTTATTTTATTCGGACACTTTCTAATGTTGACAGGATGGTTTTTTATTTATATGTGTATATACTATAATGATAATTTATAAAGTTATTTTAAAAAAAGAAATGAGATAATGTCGCACGGGAGGCTGCGTTCACGTTGGCGGATGAAAATCAAGTGTTGCTTTTTGATGTACCGGTAATGCCACGCAGAAAGAATTAACATTTTGCATAGGGTTACCTTACACTGGGCTATTTATATATGTAACTCGTGCGCGTATATATGTGCGCATGTGTCTGTGTTAGTGTGAGGCATATTACCCTGCATTCAATATAGCGCGCCGGGACAAAATGTATGTGTGGTATTGTTGTTTTGCAACGTGTTGTGCGTTGAATGCGTAAAGCTGACTACACCCGCCACACAGTATGCTACGATTTTCGGAGGAAATAATTAAATAAGATATGCTCTGATACGCTGGTTGTAATTATTTGCTCTTGTGTTTATGAGGAAAAGTATCGCGTTTTTTAAATAAAATTATTCTAAAATGCGTATTAGCCGCATTAATTTCTGATAGCCTTAAAGCACTTTGACGATTTGCAAGGATCTTATGATCTATTTTATGGAAGGTTTATGTGTCGAAAAGGACCGGTGCTCTAAGCTTTCTTGGCCTGACATGGCCTTTCAATGGCTGTGTTCACCCATGTGGCTCGAATCGACTTCATCTTCCATCCGGTCAACATGGTCTAACCAGCGCTTTCATTCAAATTTTATGCGCTTAACTATATCCATGTCGCGGTGAAATACGCAGTTCGTATTCCTATCTTCTTCGGTATTCGTCGCTCACGCGGGCGGCTTCTTTATTAACTCGATCTAACAAATTGTGAAAATCTGGTATTTGGTTGACTTGCCTTCTGATAAAATTTTCGGGCTACACTCATGTTAGTTAACTCTCGAGCTCTTCATACTCATACTTTTCTGCCTGTCTCATCTTCAAAGAGCCTTTGGCAAGCTCTGAAAGCTTTTAGGAAGCTTTGAAATTGTATAAGCTTTTTTGAAGGCTTTTGGAAAGACAACTTTCAGGTGGGTATTTTCAAAACAAATTAATTGCAAACGATCAGCTATTTAGAGAGTAAAATAAAATTTCTGTGTTAAAATTTTAAATTTTAAAAACGTAAAGTTATTTTGTTTTAATAGAGCCATTTTCTTAGAATTATCCGTTAAGAAGGAATTACTTTTCTATAAAAATTCTGCGTTATATTTCTAGACTTACATTTTAAAAGAGTATATATGCTTCGAGGAAAGCGGACTTAATACAGTTTCTTGTAGAAGTGTTCTATAAAACCCTATTTGTGCTCAATTTGTCCCATAACAGTGTGCGACAAAACTAAAGCACGTAACTAAGGATTCACATTAATTGGACATTAATTGTTTGTCTAACAGTTTTTAATGATCAGAAAATGTTAGTTAGTTAGTTATCAGCTAAATTGAAAATATTAATGCATATTCAGTTGCAGTTCGTTATTCAATGCGGTTGGTTGTATGTCAAAATGAAAGATATATCAATGGCTGAAAATAAGTATTCCGCTGATTTTAGAGAAAAAATTGTTAAAGATTTTATGAAAAGGGAACTGGTTATGACTATTGCAAAAAAGATTGCAGCAAATCATTAAGCCGACTTCGCAAATCAGTTTCTTAAGTTACAGTGAATAGAGGTGGAAGGCCGCGGATAAGACAGTCATTTGAGCAATAAAAAATTACCCTATTATATCTGCAACATATATTGTAAGATAGCTACGGTTAAATATATTACAGATATCCATCCAACGTCGAGCTGTATAAGGGTGATTTTCAAGCTACAGGAGGGCAAAAAACTCATATACATTTCTTTAAAGTACAGACTGGCGTGACTGGCATTTGCGAGAATGTACATAAATTGGACGATTACCAAATGGCGAATTGTACTTTTTTCTGATGAACCGAAGATGACAATCAACTTTATACAACAGGCACGGTGAAACATGGTGGAGGCAATGCACTAGTTTTGGTTACTTTCAAGGCATGTAATAGGGCCAATTCATCATATAAACAGCATAATAGACAACTTAAGTATAAACATATTTTTCAGCATATTATTAACAGACTGCTATTTGTGTAAAATTGCGGTTTGTTGATAACAGGATTGAAGTTTTGAAGAGACCCACACAATCACCAGATCTCAATCACATAGAGAACCAATCGGAAATTGTAGATCGAAAAATTAGTCGTGAGAATTGTAAAAATAAGAACGCTTTATGGAAAGGAGGAAGTATGGCWAATAATTTTGTACCACACATTAAATAWATTAATTGAGTCCATACCCAATCAATTATTAAAAGACATACATTTTTCAATCATAAAAGCATTTCGTGCTTTAGTTTTTTCGCACCAGACTTTTGGAGTTTTTCATATTTGGAATTTTATACTTTTTTTAATGAAGTAATTTGTTTAATTTTTACTAATTTAAAAAGATGAAAGAAAGAATGAATGAACTAATTATAGAAATAAAAATAAATTCATTTATAATAATATCTTTATGATATTATTAATCTAAATATCTACAAGGTAGATTCCGTGCTTTAGTTTTGTCGCACACTGTTATGGCCTTTTTTATTTGTGGAACTCTTCTAGCCATAGATAGCTACAAGCTGTATGCACTATTATAGAATCATTAAAATAGTTACCTCACAGTTTTAAAAAGCTTCAAGGGCTTTTACGCATACAAAAATAGTACCAACGCGAGTTATGTAATCATCCAGTTGAATTGTAGAGAGCTTCCACCTGCTTAAACACTTTCAAATTCTTAATAGCGCATGGTGAATATCTGGTTGGTTGTTGATTTGCCAAGTCTAAAGCCACCCTGATAAGATTCTACTAGTTGTTGTTGACGGTACTGTTGACGGTACGCTTTAATCTTTTACACAATACGCTCGATAGGATCTTATATCCGATGCTGAGGACACTTATCCCACGGTAGTTGGAGCAGATTGTGGGGTCTCCCTTTTTGTGGATTGGGCAGAGCACACTTAAGCTCCAATCGTTGGGTCTGCTTTCGGCCGTCCATATTTTACAAAGAAGATGATGCATGCTCCTTATAAGTTCTTCGCCGCCGTGTTAGCTCGGCCGGCAATCCATCGGTCCCTGCCACTTTGTTGTTCTTCAGGTGGGTAATTGCTATTCGAACTTCTTCATAGTTGCGCAATGGAATGTCTGCTTCGTCGTCGTTATCCTGGCGTTATGTTTTCACTCCCATTTCGCAGGCTGGAAAACTATTCCCTCCTTAATTTAAGTATGCTCTGGGCATCGGTTACTAGGTCATCTCCTTGGGTACTACAAGATTATACTCCGGTCTTGAGGTTTCTGTTAGTCGGTGCATCTTTTCATAGAATTTTTAAGCGTTACCCCTGTTGGCCAGTTTATCAGGCTCTTCATACTCACGCATTTCGGCCTCTTTCTTTTTCTTTCTGCAAATGCGTCTCGCGTACCCAGAGGATAGTTGGTCAAAGACCGGAATTCGTGAGCTGCTTGAGTCATATGTAAAATAATCGTTTCTGGTCACTCCCAAGTGAATGGCGATCAGAGAACTTCCTCACTTGCGTGAACTTCTACATATGACTCCGTCATCCAAAAGTAGTAAAGTACTACATACTAATGTTAAGCCAAGTTACATTGGTTCCAAATCTTGAAAAGCAAAATGTGAAATGAGAAAAGTTGTGTTTTAATATGGGTTATGAAGGCTGTGGTTTAGTGTAGCTAACATACCTACAGTGTCGGACAAAACTCATTGGACTAACTCGAGTCTCACACATAGTATATTCCGTCATAACTTTTTACATAGATGCATTAAAAGAATAAATTTTTTTTGCAAAAGAAAGTTCACATATCCTATATTAAGAAACAATTCAATCTTATTTTTCTACTTTTTTGTAAAATTTATAAACTTTGTCAGAATTTGAAAAGGTAAAAAATTGGAATACGCTAAATATAAAAATAAATTAGTTTTAAATTATAGGCGTTTAAATTATAAATTACTAACGTGACACTTGGATGTGTGTTTGGGGTCCTTGTCATGTTGAAACCGCCAATCAGGCGGCATTTTCTGAACAGTTTGGGGTAACGTTTAGACTCACAGTATATTTTTATATTGGAATCTATCCATGTTATCCTCTATTCTGTAAATACGTCCTCCCTGACCCAAAAAGCATCTCCACACCTTAATATTATAAGCGTGGTGGGTCGCTTTGCTGTTTTTTAACTCATCTTGACGTCTATTACTCTATAGACCAATTGACGTGAAGTTTGGTTTTTTCGCAGCACGTAAGCTTAATAGACATGCATCAACGCGCGTCGTTGTACTTTACGCATACACACTCTTAGTTGCAAGCTATATATAACTCTTTTTTCTGATATCTTTTGATTGTTTTTATACTCGCGCACGATTTGCAACTCATTCTTTACCATAGTGACTATAGTACGTGCTCCAATATTAAGTGTTTTAACGGTTCCTTCAGCTTTGTTCTTGCATAAAATAGCAGAAATAGTTGATTTCTTCAGAGAATACATTTTGCAAAGACCTTTTGCCACACACCTTTTGTGAATTCGTTTACAAATTAATAATTTAAGTTCAGTTGAATGTGTTTTGCCAAACATTTTTATCTAAAATAAACAATTCAAATAAGTCAGATCTCCTATTTATACTTCTAAGGAAGTACCTGCAAAATTCTTTTTCTGCCAAATAATCGTAAATTAATACAAGGAGTGTTGTAAATTAAATAGGACTTTTTGAATCTAGCGGCCCTTGGTGGCGCCATCTATATGTCGTTTTGTAAATTAGAATTTGTTTTTTTTTTATAGATTGTCCAGTGAGAGTATGACGATGATGGCGATGAGTAGGAGAGTTCAAAGTGGTCCTGAGGACATAAATGACGATCAGAATATGAGCCAATCAAAATCCGTAATCACCGGAAATTCCATCGAAACTGTGAGTGAATTCATCAAAAATAAGCCGAAATCATCATTGAAATTCATGGAATGGAATTAAAAACCTCTAAAATATCGCTTTGTCGCATTTTGTCCGAATGTTTAGGCTTAAAAAAGGTGTGTGCACGGTTTGTTCCGCACAAATTAACTGACGACCAAAAATTGCTTTTAATCCAACATTCAAACGACATCATTTGACCAAAACTCACATTTAAACCATTGACCACGTCCATAATCTCCTGACCTTTCCAGACAAATGCTTTTTCCCATGAAAGGAAAGCGTTATGCAGATGTAGAGACAATTCAAACGGCTTACACCGGCAAACTGGCGGCCCTACCGGCCAACGAGCTAAAACAGTCGCTCGCCATGCTTTTGGGCCATGCAATGCAAAAAGCTGTATTGAAGCACAATGAGACTATTTTAAATAAAATAAATTTATTTTGCTGAAAAAATCACCGCATCTTGTAATACGGAGATTGTTATTTCGATAATCAAAGCCCAATGAGTTATGTCGTACGAATTTTTTACTTTTTGCCCTTCTGTTATAATTTATAAATTTTACAAAGAAGTAGAAACAAAAAATTTAATTGTTTCTTAATAAAGAATATGCGATCTTTCGTTTGCAAAAAAAAAAAAAAGTATTCCCCTAATGCATCTATGTAAACGGTTATGACGGAATATGTGTGGGACGTGTTAGTCCAATGAGTTTTGTCCGACACTGTATATTTTATACTTTTATTGGCCGGTGTTAGCGATTGATAGAGCTTAGTCAGAGTTGACCAATGGCTTTATATTTTTATTATTTATAGATCTTCTTCTGAGATATGTTACTGTTATCTTTAGGGTTATATTCACTTACTTAATGATGTCAGCAGGCGCTGATCAACAAGCAAAGCTTTTTAAGATTTTAACAAAAGGTCTAGAGTCAACGATTTGAGTGCGACAGCTAATTAGAAGGGTAAATATTTTATAAGCAAAAAATACTGTTATTAAAAAAATTGCTTAATTTCAGTTAGTATTTTGTTACTTCACCTATTTACTTTAATACCGCTTCACATCGATTTCGAATTGACGTTTTAAGACTCGGACAGCGCACCACTAGTGTTTCTTGCCATGTCGTCCTAATTTCATCAAAAAGGACATCCATATGTGATATTTTTGGAATCTAGAGCTGTTGCTGAAAAATGTACTTAGCTTTATGTTTCAAATATTTATTTTAATCGGAAGGTAACTCTGTTTAAGCACACTAAAATATGTAATGGCTTCTTCCGGTTTTACTTTCTTACAAGTAGCCGAGGAGAAACTACGGATAAGTAATAGAAATTATCAATTTTTATATACAGTACATTTAATCCAACTCTTGTACAGATATTAAGACTCTTCCTCCCTTTCGCCTTTGCAAACGTAAAGTGTTTTTAATATATTCGTGTTTTCTTTTTTATCAATTGCCGCCGCAACAAGAGCTTTTTTGACTCAACCCAGATTCAGGGCACTCGAAAACATTCTTAGAATTTTCAACAAAAAACATGTTCTTGAACTTTCCCGTATGCTTTGGATTGTTATTTTATTGGCATTTCCATATAACAGGAAAATTTCTCCTTAGTCCATTCCAGAATGACATTTTTTAGAATTTCGACGTATTTCTCCTTTCTTAAAATTACATCAATCGTATAAGGTGGACCTACACCATGCCAGGAAAAACATTCCCACACCATGATTAATCCTCCGTCATCCTTCATTACGCGTGAAACTTAGCGAGGATCAAATTTTTGATAGAACATACCTTCGACCATCAGAATTCATGCTATTAATTTTGGTTACATCGCTCCAAACTACATTGATTTGTTGTCGAATATCAATAAGAGTTGAAAAAGTCTACGCGTTGTTTACTTTGAATTTTAGTCAGAAGTGATTTCCTGCGTGCTGACCTTCCGTAAAGTCCAAATTCGACCAAATGAAATTGTTTCCGGAAATTGAATTTAACAACTGTTTTGATCCATCGGTTGATTTTTTGTTGGTTTATTTTATTTTGGATCAACCCTACGACCTAACTTAATCTAATCTTTCATTCCAGATGTTGTACAAATTTTGGGCTTCAATCAAATTCTTAGTAGAAGTCCACTTTATTTATTGGTAGCTTTTTGTGATCGATGACTCTAATCAAGAGCTAAAACCGAATCTCTCTGCCATTCAGATAGCAGATATCTCTTCTGTGGTATGAAATAAATGGTTTAAAAAAAGTTTTAAAACTAATTCATGGGCTGAAATCAAGTCGTTGGTCCTTTCATGGAGACAATATAGACTTATCCTTCTTCCATAACTGAACTTGTGGTTTGAGAACAGGACCTACGAACTAGCCTAACTTTGTCTAACATGAGACGTTTTTCTGGACGTTTGAAAAAGTATTTATGAATGACTCATCTAAGTAATACTATCACTTTGATTTATACACCTTGTAGTTCCAAACTCTTAACTGTTATTTATTTCTAAAACTATCGTGTATACAAGTACCAGTTCTTGATTAATCGAGATATCGTGATAAGCAAAGGCTCGATACGAGGCATTTTTAAATATTCTTTTCGTTAACAAACTTCGAAATAGAGAAACCCTAGTGTAGGCTGTTGCGTCTAAATAACGAGTTTCTGAACATTTACTATGCTGAAATGAATAATGAAAATAAATGAAAATGCTCTATTTTCTGTCAATGTAGATTTATCGGTAGGTCGATAACTAATAGCGGTAAATAAATGCTGAAGCTAAAAGGAGTTTGAATAATACCTAACAAGAGATAAGCGCTCATTTGACTGTCCGAAAAACTATCGATCTACGTCGGTCGAATATGCCTGCCTCGAGCAGATTCATAACGGCTTATGGTCTATCGACTCAGCCTCGGCCAATTGGAATGGTTGTTAGGCTTAAGACTTTTAGGAAAATCGTTCAGTGAAAGAGCAGAAGAAGTTGTATGTAGGCAACATTTTTTTGTCTTGAATATATCCTAGAAGATAGATATAACTCAAAACCGAGTTAATCTTTCCTATAATAATTTAAAATTTAAACTTAGAGGAAAGAATTTTCAACAGCGATAGAAAGTTAACCGGAGCATACTCTTGTAGAACCCCCAGAGGAGATCTGCTAACCGGTGCTCAGAGCATACTAAAATTATGGAGGGAACACTTCTCCAGATTGCTGAATGGCAGTTGGAGGAGATTCTCATCAGATACATCAGCTTCTTTGTAAAATATGGTCGGACGACAGCATTCCCAACGATTGGAATTTAAGTGTGCTCCGCCCAATCCACAAAAAGTCAGGCTTTCAAGTCAGCTTTCGCTTCCGAAAAGCTGCTGTCGCTTTGTTCTTAACCTGTGTCAAATCCATTATATTCTTACTCAGCTATTTGTGTACTTCGCAAAGTTGTGCAGGATAATGGATGCTAATTTGGTAAGCAAAAACAAAATAAAATAACAACAGTAATAACCAGAAAATGTAAAATTTCACTTGCTCCTCCCAATTGCAATTATCTTCTACGTAATACTTCCTACTTTTCAACTCAATACCATTTTTTCAAAATTTTCTCCAAGTTTTATGCACTTTACGTATACAAAATAATTACACACTTAGCAGTTGTACTCGTAAAGATGCTTAGCTACTTTTTTCGGTGCTTTATTTTTATGTATTTCACTTGAATTTTGACTGTCATGATACTTCTGTGGCACTATTGTTGTTGTGACAATAGTAAGTTGATGAGTTTGCTGACTGCTTTTGAAGCTGTGCTGTATTCCACTCTAATTTTTTCAAGCGTCGCACACTTTGGAGCAGTCACATCATCATTATTTTTTCGCCACAATGCGAACCGGAAGTCTTTTATATAATGCCAAAAAGTGTTGGAGGCACTCAACGGCTAGAGACTGAGCAGCAGCGGCAGCAGCTTTGCTGGAAATGCCAAATGCACGCATGTAATATATATGTTGAGAGTACTAGGTTTAGTACAGACCCATTTAGAAAACTTATGTCCTTAATGGGAACTGACTTCGTTGGAATTGAGGCTGGTTTAGGCTGAAAGTCTGTAAAAATATTTGAGGTTGCGTCCAGTTTCCACGACAATTGAATCCATTTGCATATAATCCTGAACTAACTCGTACTTGTGCTCCCATATACCATTCGCAGAACGTTTTCTCATCTTAAAAATTTGTTAAATAATGCTGCAGTGTTGCAGTACTTAGCAAATATCAAGTAGTTGTTAAAAATGCCTAAGCATATTCTCGTTGTATAAATATATTTATATACACGGCAATAAGTATGTACGACAATATTGCTTGCTCTGTTTTATGTCTGATACGAATATTTTCAAGAATAATGGTTACAGTTAATCCTCTCACTTTTGAAACTGAACTGTCTCAAGACTTCAAGGCTTCTATAATTTGCAACTGCAGCTGTTGCCATTTTTCTCAAACTGAAAAAAATGATAGCTAGGTTTCAAAGAGTATTTTCCAAAAGAGATAGAAATATTTGTGCGGAGAAAGTGTGTTTCCACCTCAATTGGTCAGCTTTCGCCTGATTAAGATTGAATCACGTTGGTGGCCATACTTTTTATGAATCAGGTGTACAGGAAAAAGCTTGTTTTAACTATTGCCATTTTAAAAAGTTCAGAGAAGAATAAGAAGCTAGTTTGACTGTTACCAAGATTCTTAAATGAGCATATTAGCGCTGTGATATACTTCCAGATGCATCAAACGTAAATTATTGTTTTAATAAAATCGGGGCACATTTGGACTTAACGAACTGAGAACCAATGTTCTAAAACCGTATATATTTTTCATGCAAGGGCTCCTCATGCAGCACTAATATTTCTCGTTTTTTTGGTGCCTGCCTGTATTTGTCATCACATTTTTCTAGTTTATACTTTCTTATTACCCTTGGGTTACTTGTGGCTCGGCACAATTGAATACTCACTTTTTTCTGTGCTGCATTCTACCAACATGTAATATTTTTATTTTATTTTATTTTTGTCATTATTTTTGCAGTTATATGTGTTCTGTTGACTATGTTTATCTCTTCCGGCTCCAGCCTGGCATTACCGACAATAACTAACAGGCGAAAGAACGACCACTGTCACAATTTAATCAAATTTAGACTTTTAGCACGCAAGTTTTGTCAACCTTCAGTTTTCTTTACTTTGATTTCTCAGCGCCGTGCCGTTAATGGTTTTCGAGGGGCACACTTCACTTGTACATCTTTAGTATTCCTCTACAGCAATAAAATACAGCGTATTTGTATTTGAATATTTGATATTATGAGCGGAGGATTGCATTTCTTTGCCGATGAAGCTGAAATGTTAGCTTCACCCGCCACTAACAAGAAAAGGCTTCATATAAAATAGAAAGTGGTATGGAAAGACGAAGTAGAAAAGTTCTTTCGGCAAGGTTACCGGTTTATATAATTATTATATAAATAAATATCTGAGCTTTTAGCCGGCGAAAGTGCTTCTCTTGCTTTCTGCGGTTTGCAATTAGCCTTTGGAAGTCCTATTTCTTGCAGCTTGAAACTGTATTATGCTAAGCTTTTTCCCTTTTTAAACTATGTCAGTAAAAGACATAAGTCTAGTAAGTTGCCTTGACTTATAAAGAAGACCGAAAATCTTCCGGTTTTGTCCAATTTTAATGGGTTGGGATCACCAAAGCTTAACAGTTATGACTAGATTATTTCAAACGTATTATGTAAACCTTACAAGATAACTTATGGCAAGATTAAATTCCATCGATTTGGAAATGAA
The DNA here is from genome assembly GCF_001853355.1 of Bactrocera latifrons. Lineage (NCBI taxonomy): Eukaryota > Metazoa > Arthropoda > Insecta > Diptera > Tephritidae > Bactrocera > Bactrocera latifrons. Next base: position 111,181 of record NW_017537282.1, read on the forward strand.
ATCAGTAAAAAAAAAACGCCCATAACCTCAAACTATGGATGTCGAAGGTCAGAAAATCATCCGTAATATAGAAAGCGTAAATTCGGTAGAACCATAAGCCTTTCACGCATTTTTTGCAGTTCAAATCAAAAAATTACGTCTCGGAAAAATCCGGTCTCCGGTCTTCCAAAAATGATGAGTCAAAGATGTTGTTTTGATTTGATTCGGAACTGTGACGATACAATCTGAGAATGTTTATCGATATACATTTTCTTGTTCCTAATTTGCGGTATACACCGCTTACGCGATTATAGCCGAGTTAACAACAGCGCGCCAGTCGTTTCTCCTTTTGGCTACCTGGCGCCAATTGGATATTCGAATCCTAGTCAGGTCCTTCTCCACCTGGTTCTTCCAACGGAGTGGAGTTCTTCCTCTTTCTCTGCTTCCCCCGGCGGGCACAGCGTCGAATACTTTCAGAGCTGGAGTGTTTTCATCCATTCGGACAAGATGACCTGGCCAGCGTAGCCGCTGTCTCTTAATTCGCTGAACTATGTCAATGTCGTCATATATCTCGTACAGCTCATCGTTCCATCGAATGCGATATTCGCCGTGGCCAACGCGCAAAAGATCATAAATCTTTCGCAGAACTTTTCTCTCGAAAACTCACAACGTCGACTCATCAGTTGTTGACATCGTCCAAACCTCTGCACCATATAGCAGCACGGGAATTATGAATGACTTATGGAGTTTGGTTTTTGTTCGTCGAGAGAGGACTTTGCATCCCAATTCAGTCCCAAGTAGACCCTGTTGGCAAGAGTTATCCCGCATTGAATTTCTACGCTGACCATGTTGGTGGTGTTTACGTTGGTTCCAAGATAGACGAAATTATCTACAACTTCAAAGCTATGACTGTCAACAGTGACGTGAGTGCCACGTGAGTGCGATGACTGTTTGTTTGATAACAGGAGATATTTCGCCTTGATATCAATATCATCGGCATACGCCAGTAACTGTACACTCTTATAGAAGATGGTACCTTCTCTATTTAGTTCTGCAGCTCGAACTATTTTCTCCAGAAGCAGGTTGAAAACTCAACAACAATAACATCAGCAGCAATTCCAACAGCACAAACATGTTTGCCGGGCTACAATACGAATCGGATAGTACTAACATAATGGATCAAAACATAGAAGAGAATACACCAAAACCACCACCAATTATTATACCAAATATTAGAGATATTAGTGGTATGATTAAGTATTTCGAAACAATTATTAATAAATCCGAATTTAGTTATAAAGCTTGGCGAGACGGTCAAATTCGAGTAATGGTAGATCTCTGCTAAAAGATATGATAGAAAAGGAAATTAACCATACGTACCAGCTTAAACAAGAGTGTGCGTATAGAATTTTTTTAAAAAACTTACATTTCTCTACTCCAGTAGATGACATAAAAAAAGAAATAGAAGCGTTGGGTTTTAAGGTTAGGAACGTTAGCAATATACGAAGTAGGTTTACGAATATGCCTTTATGCATGCATGACCTTGAACTAAGCATTGACAATAAAAATATCTTTAATTTAAAATACCTTGGAAACGCTATTGTTAAGGTTGACCCTCCAAAAAAGGTAAATGATGTTGTACAATGCCATCGCTGTCAAGAGTTTGGGCATACCAAATCATATTGTACAAAATCGTACAGGTCTCTACCATCCAACAGCTTTAAAGTAAAGATACGCCTGCCAAATGCATTAATTGTTTACAAGGCGACCCAGCAAATTACAAGGGATGCAAGGTGTACCAAAATCTTGCCAAAAAATCTAGTCTTACTGATAAAAAAACAATTCCCGATCATATTCCCATGCCCCTCATAATTTCCCCCAACTGAATAATTATAAAAAAACAGAAAATGTGTATGCCAATCCAAATATATTATATGCCCAATTTGTACAAAGTAATTTAAATCCAGAAAACAACGTTCTTGAAAAAATTGAAACCTTACTTTCTAAACAGCTTGAGCTTACTCAAAGTTTGTTTAAAATGATGTCCATTCTTTTGGAAAAACTATGCAAGTAGGACTCCGAATAGCTATTTGGAACGCCAATGGTCTGATTGATCATACCGAGGAAGTAAAAATATTCCTAAATACAAACAACATAGACATTTTCTTAGTGTCTGAAACCCATTTCACAACTAAATCGTACTTCAAAATCATCGGTTATGATCTTATATGTGCAAACCATCCACACAACAGAGCCCATGGGGTTCCGCCATTTTAATCAAATCCAGAATAAAATATGAATGTCTGGAAGAAGTTAGAGAAAAATATCTACAAGCAGCAGGAGTAAAAGTTAAATGTGACAACCATGAGTTACCAATATACTCTGTATACTTTCCTATAAAATTTAACCTTAAAACAGACCAATACGTTGATATTTTTAGACAGTTTGGTTCAAAATTTTTGGCAGATGGGGACTTCAATGCAAAGCACCCTTGGTGGGGCTCTAGGATCATAAATCCAAAGGGCAGAGAACTTGAAAAATGTATTACCCAAAGAAATTTTTCCATTTCATCAACAGGCACTCCTACATATTGGCCAAGCGACCCTAGAAAAAATCCGGATCTTCTCGATTTTGTGATATTCCCTGGCTTACCCAGACATAAGTTAAACATCCAAGAAGTTAAAACACAAGACATGAACTAAGTTCAGATCAGTCGCCTTTAATTGTTTCATATAATGAAAATGTTTACCAGACTTCCAAAAAATATAAGAACTTTACCCCGAAAACCGATCTCAAATCCTCCAATATTGGATCGATAAACATATTGACCTTAACGTGTCCTTAGAAAATGGTGGTGAATTGGATTCAGCGGTAGAATCATTTACAAACCTGGTTCACGAGGCCGCATATCTATCTAGCCCGATAAGAAACCAGCCGACTTTTACTGATCATTTACAGGTTCCTGCTGAAGTGTTGGGTCTTATTAAAGAAAAAAGAAGAATAAAAAAAGCCTGGCACCTAAATAGATACCCAGCTGAAAAGAGAGCACTTAATAAAGCAACCAAGCTACTAAAATTAAAGCTATCCGAACTGAAGAATGAATCCTTCAGATTGTTTATTAAAAACTTTGAACCCACTAAAAACGATAAGCACAGACTCTGGAAAGCTACCAAGTACCTTAAACGACCAACCAAACGAAACGCAACAGTTAGGGACTCAAATGGGGTATTTTACAGGAGTGATGAAGCCAAAACAGAGGCCTTTGCTAAACATCTCTACCAAACTTTTCAACCTAATTCCTTAGGTACTAGAAGTCATGAAACAGAGATACTAAACTTCTTAGAATCTCCATGTCAAATGGATCTCCCCATTAGCAAATAACGAAGTTGCTATGCAAGTACGTAGATTAAATAATGGTAAAACACCCGGCTACGACTATATTGATAACAAAGTTGTTAAAATTTTTCCGGAAAAAGCTATCGAATTTCTCACATTAATATACAATGCTATTTTAAATATAAATCATTACCCCACACAATGGAAATGTGCTATTGTGGTCATGGTCCCAAAACCAAATAAGCCTGAAAGCTGTCTTACGTCATAACGTCCTATTAGCTTACTGGTAACATTTTACAAAGAATGTTATCAGTAATTGAGGATCAAAAAATCATACCTGAACATCAGTTTGGGATCAGAATAAGACACGGTACACCAAAGCAATGCCATAGGGTGGCAAATGTAATTACAAATGCGCTGGAAGAAAAAAAATACTGTTCTGCAGCCTTCTTAGACGTTCAACAAGCKTTTGACAGGGTATGGCATCCAGGACTCCTCTTCAAAATAAAAAGGCTAATGCCAGCACATTACTATTTAGTGCTTAAATCTTATTTAAGTGACAGACACTTTTGTGTAAGGCACCGGAATGCCTCATCAGAAATCTACAGCATTAATGCTGGTGTACCGCAGGGTAGTGTTTTGCGTCCAGTCCTGTACACAATATTTACATCAGATATGCCCACATTACGAGAAATAGAGGTAGCAACTTTTGCTGATGACACAGCCTTTATCGCTTCTAGTGGTACCCCTATAGAAGCTTCGTCTCTACTTCAAAACCAACTGAATATGCTGGAAGTTTGGCTCAACAAATGGAAAATAAAGGTTAACTCTGAAAAGTCTACACATGTCACATTTGCATTAAGAAAAGAGGAGTATCCTGCTGTATTTTTAAATAATAAGCAGATTCCTACTAGGGACAAAGTTAAATATTTAGGGATGCATCTAGATCGACGTCTTACATGGAAAGTCATATTCAGGCTAAACAACAACAATTAAAAATCAAAACTAAACGCATGTACTGGTTGCTCGGTCGAAAATCTCAACTTAGCATAGAAAATAAAATACAGCTCTACAAAGCTATTCTGAAACCCATATGGACATACGGCATACAGCTCTGGGGTACTGCCAGAAAGTCCAATGTGGAGATTTTGCAAGGTTATCAATCAAAAACATTGCGGTCACTTATTAACGCCCCATGGTTTGTTACCAATGAAGCTATCCATAACGACTTAGGTATTCCCTTTATAAAAAATGAGATCCCAAAATACAGTGCTAGATATCTTGCACGTGTTAGATACAACTTATGAAATTATACGGCTAAAACGTTCTCATATCTTAGATTTACCATTTCTCTAAAACTCTCGTAGATTTAAGTCTGGCAACAAAAAAGAAAAAAAAAAACAAATGAAAATAAAAATGAATTTTCGATGGATGTATTTAATAACCTAAGTTAATTATATTTTACCTATATATATGTAAAAAAAAATAAAATAAAATGGTCCTTTATGTAGATTTGATCAAGACAAATCTACCTCTGCCATTACCTACTAGATCTAATTTACTGAATATCTCAATGTAGATAGATTGTAAATAAAGTAAAATTAAGAAAAATAAATAAATAAAAAAAAAACCTTCAGAAATTACTAATTTATTATTCTCTACCTTCGATCTCATTTAATTATTTTAGCCGAAATGAAATCCTTTATTACTGACTTCATTTCGGCTTAACTTTTTTATCATCAGTTATGTCGACTTTTGTTTATTTGCTAAAAAAAACCTCACCAAACACGGGAGCCGCGAGCGGATAAGCTGTCAGAGAAGCCAGCGCCATTAAACCTAACGAATATTTTTGTTCCTACTTAGAATTTTTTGTAGCAAGCGACTTGGCTGGAGACAATGTGGTAAGTGATCAAATTAAATTAAATAAAAACAACAGTTAAAAATAGGATGCGCGTCAGCGGTGAGGAATTTCTCTCCTAATACCGGCTTATTAATGACACTTAGCCAAGTCGTCGCCTTGATGGCGCTAAGTAGAGAAATTAAGCACCAGACGCGACTGACTCCAGCGCGAGTTACCTTCTCTACCCTATTCGTACAGATGCTATGAGTTTAAGACTAAAAGAGAGTTTATGAGAAGAGAAGTGAGAATCGCGAAGCGGCTATTTTGTCGGTATTTCTTTGACCAGTCGAGTGTGAACATTTTGACAAAACGGACGTTTGAGGAGGAAGGAGGTAATTAAGTAATAAACATTGTATTCTGAGTGCCTTTTTCAACAAATAAAGACATATCTACACCATTAGTGTCATTAAGATATTGGTAACTGGCGCAGTCGTACTCGTACATATTATTCCATATTAAGCCGGACACAACAAATGTACGAATATATTTAAATTATTAATTCCGAATAAAAACACACAAAATAATGATGTTTTGTGTTTTTCTGAGAATATGTCGAAACAACGCGTGAGGGACACTAAGAAAACGGGTTCGTTCGGTTCAGTACGAACAGTCATCCAATTTTTTATTTTATTTTTTTGCCTATGTACATTTTTTATGTATACAACACAAAGCGATGCGTAGTGACGTTCAAAACAACAATTTGTGCTCAGGCCAATCGAACGTGTCGTGGAAAATGTTTGGGACAGTTGCAGTTAGTTCTGTGTTTCAGTGCGACTCACAAACTGGAGGAAACTATATGTGCTCAGACCTTTTTAACGTGTAGTCGAAACAAGCTCGAAACCTTATTAGTATCTATTTATGTATAAATTAAGAATACAAAAATATATTTATATATGTACATACCTTGGCATTGTTACACGTAAATTTGAAATATAAAATACATATTCATTACTAATAGTAAGTCCTAATTAACAGATAAAATTTACCATGAGAGGAGCAAAAAACCATATTCCAAACACCAGGAATCGAACCGAAAACAACACCGGCATATCCAAGAATACAGAGGCCATCGCAATTCATCAGAATACGTCCTTTCGAATCAAGGAGAGCGAAATGTTAATCAACACTGAATACCTACATACATACGATGGTAATCCTAAAATTTTAAATGATTTTGTAACCAATGTGGATGACATTCTAGCACTGATTAGGGGATCTAGTAAAGCGCCATATGGTCAGCTACTTTTAAGACGATTTGAAATAATATCGAAAGAAAGGACAGCCAAGACATCATCGAATCTGGAGCCAGTCTATGTTCCAGCTCCACAATTCTGTGCAGTAGAGTTTTTCTTTACGTCTACTGTATGACAAAGTATGTCAGATTAAATTGGCATTATTTATCGAATCGAAGCAGATCGTTACGAAGACAAAGTATTAACGACAGAAACGATAATAGAGGAAATGACGAAAGCTTTATCGTAACGATTATGACAATATTGATAATGATTACAAAAGAACTAACTTGTTAGCAATTATGCCAAAAGATAGTAACTATAAAAAAAAACAATCAACAGAAACAATCCAATAGACGAACCACCAACTATCAGTCTAGAAATTCAATAATTAATGTTGATCAACAAGCACAAGTGCACAATTTTAATGAGGCGGCGAATTTTCCACAAAAAGCCTCAGACAACAGACAGGCCACCTAACAAATAAAGACAACAAGTGCAAACTACCATATATTATGGTAAATAAGGTTTTCGATGAAGCTCTCACGTTCCTTATAAATACCGGTGTTACTTTTTCTTTTATTAACCTCAATTAAGAAGTCTTGTGTAGAAGTTCATGCAAGTGAGGAAAATTCTCTGATCGCCATTCACTTGGGAGTGGTCAGAAACGGTTATTTTACACATGGTTCAAGCAACTCACTACTTCCAGTCTCTGACCAAGTATCCTCTGGGTAGCCTAAGAATATCCGTTTGAGCGGTAAGGCGAAACATCCCCTACATAGGATTGTGCGCTGGGTTTGGAACCCGCCACGCAAAAACCATTACCAATGAAAAATTATTAACAGCCTCGGAAGAGAAACTTCCCTTTTGATAGCCGCCGGTGGAAGCAGAGAAAGAGGAAGACCACCACTCCGTCGGAAAGACCAAGTGTGAAGGAACATCCAACCTTGCGAAAAGAAGAAACCACTGGCACCCTGTTGTTAACTCGGCTATAATCGCGTAAGCGGTGTCTACGCCAGTAAAGAAGAAGAACCGTAATTATATTCAAAAAGAAAATCAAATTAAATTACATACAGCAATTGATGATCAGTACTAAATAAATTCCAATTACATAACTACGATTCCACTGTTCAGTGAATTCTCTGATTTGTCACAATGCTCATTTCTTTTATTTGATTTTCATCCATATTTTGATGGGCTTATCGGGATAGATATATTTCAACAAATAAAAGCTATTGTAACATTCCATTAAAGATACTTGAAACAAAAACTTCAAAAACAAATATTGAGCTAGAAGAGAAATCAAATTCTGCCATATATTGAAGAGGAATTAAAGAAGATTATTCATCTACTAGTAAACGTCACAAACAGAATTTTCTTGTTTGAAACCACAACTATTTCCGAAAACATTGTAATATCAGGTGGACTTTATACTGCCGAAAATAATCTTAGTTATATTTTTCATAATTCATAATTTTTCAAGCCAAGACAAACAATTATGCAGAGAACAAGCTGCAGAGGACAAGATTATTTTGAAGTAAACTTAGTTCAAAAAGAAAATAACGAAACGACATTCGATAGTCAGGGTTTTATTACTTACGAACTCAGCACTTTAATAATGAGGAAATTACTCAACTCAAAAAACTCTGCTTAGAATTTCCGCTGCGTTTTTTCAAAGATGGAAATACCTTACCTTTCACTAACTTAGTCAAGCACAGAATTAGAACCACAGACGAAATTCCCATTCACACTAAACCATTTTGTTATAGCCAAAAAGAAAGACAAGAAATTAGGAAACAAATCGATAACCTGCTGGAACAAAAGATAATTAGACATAGTTATTATTCATGGAGTGATCCAACGTTCCTAGTAACAAAAAGAATGGACGCCTCAAATAAAAAAAAATGGCTGTTAGTAATAAATTATCGCAAATTAAATGAGAAAGCTATTAAAGGCGCCTGACATCAATGATGTGTTAGATAGAATTGGCAGGGCTAAATTTGTCTTCACAGCATTAAATTTAGAAAGATGCAGCCGAAAGATATAAACAAGACGGCAGGAGGCCATTACAAATGCCCCAGCCACTTTCCAAAGGGTTATGTATAATATTTTGACCGACCTGAATGGCAAATGTTGTCTTATATAGTATGTACACTTTATCGGAACTTGCTTCCAAGATGACAGTTCTTCGTCACCTGATCTCTCCAACGTAGTGGAGGTCTTCTTGTATGTATGGAAAACTTTCTGATGTGATGATATACCTTCAGGAGATTTGACGTGTATTATTGCTATGGCAATTAAAACATGTCTGTGGAATTTTTTCAGACCGAATCGCATAACATATAGCTGTCATATTAACTAACCGAGCAAATTCAAGTTAGTCTAAGGAATATTTTTTACTTATGCACGGTATTATAAGCTCCGTACGACGAGGCGAACGTTGTTTCTGGTTTTTCTTTTCTTAATACTGTTTTCTCGCTCGCATTCGTACTGTTTCTGACTCTCTCTTTTATTTACTTTCTTTTTTCATTTCGCGCTACATATGGCAGCACTACACTGTAATTGCCGAGATTTAATGAGTTACCTTGCGCAAGCAAATGAATTGGAGCCCAGACGTACATATATCTTCCTGTGGTGCTTAATTGTAGTACAAAGGCTGTCCAAGCGTTTCAGCGGATTGGTGGTAAAGGTCAATCATTAAAGTATTTTACGGGATTTTTCATTGAAATAAATTTACATTAAACGTTTAAAGTGAAGGTGATGAAGTAGCAATTTCAAAAGTATTTTCTTGAATTCGAGTTAAGTAGTTATTTTTGATTGAAAGTGGTTTCTTATCAAGAGCCATTTAGTTTACGCATTTCTTTATTCATTACAAAGTTTCGTCAATTTTGAGGAATGAGGATGTATGAAATTTTCTTCCGTGACATGCCGATTTGTTGAGTTTCGGCATTTGTGCATAGAAGTTCTTTATAAATATTAAATAGGAGCGTAGAAATAAAGACGGTCGTTGACGGTCGTTTGTATTAGTTGTCGTTACCATGACAATTTTTATATGAACCACCTAAAATCAGGAAAATCTTGGGACCTTTTATCATGTCCCATCATTAAGATCTAAGTTTCGAAGTCAACTTAGTACTTTTAATCAGAATAGAATATCTAAACTAGATGACAGCTAGTGGTATAGCAAAAACACCGTTTTTATTCTCCGTATAAATCTTCTATCTTCTTAAGAATTTAGTACTTTTTATCCAGATTACTCCTGAACTTGCAAAAGGATGTGGAAACTTTCTTCAATAATTCAAGTCAAAAAATTCTCTGTACTCAAAAAATTTTTTAAACTCGACAGAAGCATATCGTAGGTTTGTACGAGTTTGGAAACTTAACATTGCGATTTTTGTTCAGAATTTCGAAAGTATATTTGCCTACTTAGAAAATCGAAGACATACTGGTGGATATCCGATTTTTTACAGTAAACTTTTGAGCACATCACTTGAAACCTCATGCTTTTTGGTATTCAACTGTTTTTTTTTTTGCGCAGATTTTGTAAAGATAAGAATTTTATTACAGAATCTTGCACTAACACTTTGCTGATGCATCTAGGCTACAGCCAACGATAATGCCTAGGCAGAAATTTCGGGAGCTTAAACATCCGCTTATCATTTTCAAATTCATCTCACGCGAAAATCAACAGTCTAACGCAATTGGCAACGTCGTGGATTTCTATGACAGTGGCTTTATGAAATTACAGTAAAAATGGTCACAAGTTACTAAAAACCACGGTACATACATATGTGATCTAAGTCGAAACATTCTACCTATGTTAAATGAAACCTTTCACTCAATGCAATGCAATGCTGCGGACTTCTTTTTACTAGATTCTGTAATTAAAAAATTTTCCACAGCTCAGATTTCAACCAGCGATAACCTTAGCCGACATCACAATCTGAAAAAGAAAAGAAAGACTAAGTCTTGTCTACCTAACTCTCTTTCGAGTTGGTAGTTTTTATTATTATTCACTTTTCACAACTTAGAATGCATTCAAAAAAGCTTTTCATTAACGCTTTCTTTGTTAAGTTTTTGCTGTCCAAATTAACACACTTAGTGACTCACTGCGTAGTAAAATCGCCAAGGTAAGAGCTTTTCAACAAAAAATAGCCACGTAGAAACGCTTTTGTTGAGTTTAGGAGAATTTGCGAAATTTGTTATGATCCGTTCTTCAATCCTTTGTTTCAACTATGCTGCTCTATTTGCTTTTTATGTGTATAATTACGAATGTTTATCCTTTCTTCTGCATGCGCACCGCCCCACTGATGCGGCGGTAACAGCAGATGGTCCACAATCTGCGTTTTCACAATTTCCCTGCGAGTCTAATTTTTATTTATATGTATGTGCGCTCATTGTTTCGTGAAAAACTAGAGGAAGTGGAGAGGGAGAGTGCAAAAATTAAATACATACACATACCTTGAGTAAGCTTGGAGTGTAGGAAACACATAATATGCAGCGAAAGCAAATCGACAATTACCGCGCTGTTGAATGATACAAATAACTCAGTACTGATCAAGAATATAAAATATATTTTATACAAACACAAAAACATAATCAAGATCATGTAGATCCCTGGACACGCTGGTATTAGAGGCAACCAACTTGCAGACGGTCGAGCCAAAAAGGCGAGTAGAGAACCAGATTTCTCACGCATACGTCACATCAAAAGATATTCGCAAACTAGCAAAAAAAAGAGCTTTACGAGTCAAACTCTAGACACTGGATAAACTTTCAACACCAATACAAGGAACACAATCCCACTGGTGTCAAGCCAAACTACCCATCCGACTGTTCCTGCCAATACATAAAAATATTTGTGCGCCTTAGAATAGGTCACACTTTAAGAACACACAATTATCTGTTGAACAAAACGGATAAACCTAGCTGTTCACTTTGAAATCTCGACTCGTTTCATACGACTCAGTTAACCACATCCTAAACGACTGCACCGCACTAGCACAGAAAGGAAAACCATCTTTGGAAACAGGGAACCCTAACGTCTCGTGAAAACACCAAATATTGACAACATCAATGCTATCAACAATTTTCTTAAGATATGTAAGATAAATAACATTTAATATTATAAGCAAATAAAAACTAAGTATTAATTTTACACTTAATTTTAATAAGACATAACTGTTGCAATAAATAGCGGAAGGCCCTAGTAACCAGTGCTTAATCTTTGTGTACTAATTATTAATAATTAGTTCTCATTTAAATAAATAAAATAAAAATAAAATTTTTTCATATGCGCGCTCATTATTTCGAGAAAAACTAGAGGAAGTGGAGAAGGAGAGTGCAAAAATTAAATACATACACTTACCTTGAGTAAGCTTGGAGTGTAGGAAACAATGAAAACATCCTTGGCGAGTTTGTTAAAGCGGCAAAATGCGAAACTGCCGTTAACTTACTTAGCGCACAACAGCGAGAAGGTAAATGGAGGAAATCCTTGCGCTATAAAATGATGATGTGCATTCACTGTTGGAAACAAACAGGGGTAAACAACGAGAGTTTACTTGATTCTCATAAGTGAAAGGAAAAAGTGGTAACAGAAGACGCTTTAGTAGATGAAAAGTTGTAAGTGCTAAGTAAAAACTTCGTAAATTTTCAGCAAAATCATGAATCATCACCTTGGCTGCAACTGCTTGAAGTGTTCACCATAAACCGAATAGTTTTCAATGCAGCTGACTTTTTGGTAATTTTTTTAATGTAAATAACTTTGTTCCTGTTTTTTTTCTGACGGCTTGTGTAGGGGTTACCGGGACTATTAAGTCTTGTCCAAATGATCCGTTTTATAGAGACGTTTTCATACGGTTTACTAAAACGATTCCATACGAAAATTCTGATATAAGAATTAAGGAGGTTAGCGGTTAGAACTGGAAGGTATGGATATAGCGAATTCTGAATCAGCTCGATACTAATCAAAATAAATCAGATTATATTCTTCCATGGTTAGATTTCAATAGTTATTTTCAGATGGGTGTACCTTCTAGATGTGAATTCATCATACATTATACCGACGTATACAAAATGGACTGCAATGTACATTCCGAGGATTCGGATATATCTCCATTTTTTCGTCTCTCCATCTTTCCGTGTCTCCGACTGTCCATCTACCAAACTCAGCTGTCATCTTCCAAGCGAAAGTACTAAGAGATGATAAAGAAAGCCAATATTTATAGGTAGCCCGACTAGCCCTATGTTATTACACCATCTCTGGCAATAGAAAATCCTTACAAATGCCCTTAATGCTAGTGGCGACTTCGTCATTAGTTGTACATACTATTGAGTTTTCAATATATTCCACCATTCCAAATATCGCGGTTTGCGCTGTAGTCGCCTAGTACCAATCGGTTTGGATTCTGGGGCCCGCTGGGCGTTTACCACATAATGATGTTGTCTCTTTTGACATTTCTCTTCAGTAATATTTGCCAATTCATCATGAAAACATATATGATCCAACAACGAGTCGAAATTATTAAATTTACTTACTGCGAATGGGAATCGTTATCCTTCAATGACAACCGAATAATGTTGGCTCGAATAGGATGATATGGACCTGGACACTATGTGATTCCTACAGGACGGTGATAGAAGCCATACTCGATTCTCAAGTATTCTTGCAATATTTGATTCATATTGTTGTAATTTTCGGTATTGAACCGCCTAATGTTGGCAACTGACATACAGTGAGCTGTTTTCGCACCCGGTTTTGCAGTAAAGTCTTCCGACTTCAGCCGTTTAAATGACTATAAGACTGAGCTTTCGGAAGTTTAAGTCAGAGAACTTATTTTACACCAGTTAGCGCTTCCATTCCTTCCAAAAATAAAAATGATGAAAATTAAATTAAGCAAAAAGTAAAAAATAAATGTTTAGCATTTATATTTCATATTTTATTAATACCTTTAACCGGAATAACGGTGCCTTCACTACTCTGCGAGGCTGTCCAGTATTAACCACAATTAATATGCAATTTTCCTTTATTAATTTTTCTCACTTCGGTTCCGTGTGACCACCTGTTTGCGGTTAGCAAAATCGCGCGTAGAAACACACTGACACAAATGTGTTCGCGTACTATTGGCAATCACTGTTTGTAATATTTTCACAGCTGGTTGCCGGTTAATAGGCTCCATAATGCCCAGCAAGCATGGACTGCGGCGATAAAACGGCACATCGGCTAATCTTTATCAGAAAAATAGTAAAAACATCTTTATCAGGAAAATAGTAAAAACATCTTTAACAGGAAAACAATAGAAGCATCCTTTTCAAGAATGCAGCAGTACATCACTATCAGCAAACCACAACTATATAAGTAGTCTTAAATCTATTATAAGCACGTTGTAAGAAGACGGTTTGTTAATAAAAATGTAAAAATAAAATAGAAAATCTTTACATTATAATTTGGGAGCTCAAACCGGTCAATTAAGCTATTTTTTACTCTACAGTAATGTAAGAGTAAAATAGACAAAAAATTCCACGGGAAATAAGATTTCCAACACTAAATGTTTGAAAAAAAAGTGCTAAAATAATTAACAAAAAAAAAACAAAAACAGAAGTATAGATCCTGAAATAGCGGACAAAATATCACTAAGTATAGATCCTGAAAAAGCGGACAATACATCACTAATTAACTAGCAAACCTGGACGCACTAAAAAAACTTCGTAAGTCAATAAAAAAACCAAACATTTGACGACAACAGACAAATAAAAAAGCAAAACGAAATGTAAGAACAAATGGCCCAAATGCATGCACAAATGGCGTCACTGAAGTCATCTCTGCAGCAGCAACAAGAAGAACTGAAACAACGACTAATAGCAATGGAACAACAACATATTCCAGAAGTCACACCATTCACCGAACTTGAGGACATATAACTCAACGCCCTCGATCCAAAAGAAAGTGATTTGGAACTTTTCAATGGTGTGTTTGTGTGCATTCTATGTGTCCTTATCATTCACTCAGTTATCAGTAGCTGGCGCTTGTTTTTGTTGTAATATTGGATGATTGAAAATTGGCAATGTTGCAATGCCAGCTGTTGCCGAGTGTCGACATTTATTTTGATGGCTTGTATCGCCGCTATTTTCTAGGCGGCAACTACAAAATGCAGCTGTTACCTGCTAAGTAAGCCTAATATTTAATTGCACACCGAGTAAACCACCTAAGATGCACTTAATAAATTAAAGCGATTAGCTGATGGCTTAATAAGACCTTTGGGCGCTCAATTAACATGAAACCCTGAGGGGATTAGAGGTTATGAAACCCTTTTTTGTTTGTAAAAGCAATGGGACTCAAAGTATTTCTTTCACTTGGGGAATTTCGGCTTAGGTGGAAATTTCAGTTGAATTTTATAAAAATTAAAATTTGCGTCTTTAAATAATTTTTCAAGTTATTAAACAACAGATGGCCAAACTTGAAACCACACTTCGTTCAGTTGACAGATTTCTGAGACTAAAATTTAGTAAAATATAGCGCTCTTTTCAAACAATCATTTATATTTTCCTTGTTTCTACTGTTGTTGGAGTTGTTATGGCCGCAGAAAATATTCCTCAAGTCATTTTGAGATAGTGGAACAATTTGACCCTCCTTGATCGCATCCAAATAAGGGTTCGTTTTTTCGACTGTCTTTAGAACGACCGTATTTTCCTGTATACCGAGAAATAACCTGTTCTCTTATTGCTGGCTTGATATTGCAGGGCGTATCATACTTTAGGATTTAATAAAGCAGCAGACGCAGACATCTTCTTCATATCGGAACTTCTATTTGGATACACCGACACCGAAGATGCCGACAACCGAGCGTCGCAAAATATTACCGAGGCGGAATTGAAAAGCCTATGCAAACCTTTTTTTTTTTTTTTGCAATGCTCTATCTTCGGCAAAATTAATTCGCAATACAATGCACTCAGATGAAGGCTAAAATGAGACCGCTTGTTATTTCTTTTTGAATGTCCCTCTTTATTACGTGACAATCAGTGTGTGAACTGCAATAGTTCAGCATTGATTCGTTACTATCCCGAAATCTTGAAGCCGCTATTTCTTGAACCGAAGTTATCCATCCCAATAATTAAATAGTCTTTATTACCTATATCTAGAGACATAAACTTCTGGTTTCTGTTTTGTTACAAAAACCGCTTAAGTCTAAAATATACATTTTATGGTATTGATATTCTATTGTTAGTATAGGAGGGTACTACTGTATTTACTTATTCTTAATGCTTTCGTATCTAATTTATAGTTAATTTGGCTTACGTGTCTTGCGTTATTGTGCTATTAAGTTACCAATAAAAAGATTTTTGGAGCTCCAAATGAAGAAAGCTTTCCTGCGGCCTGGTTAGGATTAGGGATAACGCTTGGACTGCTCTATACAGGTCTTTTTGAAACCAGATGAAAACTGACGTACCTTAATTTTAGTTCTCGACAATGCGCGTTGAACCCAGCACAAATCTACAAAGTGCTTCATTTATATTTCGACTGCTCACACAGATTTCTAAAAGTAAGATATCCGAGTTATTTTAGCGTAGACGTAGCAAGAGCTGGATGGATGAGAATGCAGTCTTGAGATTAATATATCATTTTACTCCTTATCATATATGAATAAAGTTCGACAGTGTTCAGTTAGAACTCCTCCAGCTATTGAGTTAGAATAGTTCACTGGACATCTTAATATTTGCTGAGGCAACCTTACTAGTAGCTGACCGGAGCTTAACGATTTCGCCTCAAGGTAAACAATTCAGTAGTGAATTTCGAAAATCAGCCACACAGTTTCCGGCAGGTGCACTCAGATCTTATCTAGAACTTACTCGATGGCAGAGGAAAAAAGTAGTCCCCAGTATATGGTGAGTAGCCACCGCTCTGAAAAAGGCTCCAGTTCGAACCAGATCTACTGTTACCTTAAAGCGGTCACTTCATATAGGAGAGCTACTGTGGCCTGAAATCCTGAAAGTTTTTCTTGGAAAAAAAACCAACTGAAAAGCTTTATCAGTAACTCTCGACATTTTAATATGGACTTGTAGACTTTTTCATTACCTTCAGTCACCCTCTAAGATTCTTGCTATATACCGAACAGTGTACATTAGGTTGGTAACGAAGTTTGTTACACTCAGAAGGAAATTTCGGAGACTCTAAATAATATACATATAAATGATCAGCATGACGAGCTGTGTCGATTTAGTCAAGGTCGTCTACCCGTCTACCCGTCTGCCGGTCTGTATATTCGGTATTTATGGAATCGGAATGAAGTGCTAGAGAATAGCACTAAGAGCTCAAAATTGGCCGATCAAACTCAGGTCTTTGTATAAAAAATATCTTTTTTTTTAAAAGGTATTTTCATTAAACTGACAGAGATTATTACTCAAGACATCACTAAACTTCCCGATAACATATAGCTGCTTTACAAAAAAAAACTATTGGAGTCGAGTCCTTGCATGACCAACTTTTTCATTGGTCGAGATATCTTCACGAAATTTGACAAATATTACAAGGCATTACTATAATTTCCGAAAATATTGTTCAGATCGGACCACTGTATCATATATCAGTCATACAAGTAGAGCTATGAAAATCAGAATAATGATCTGTTTATACACGTTTCAGCTATAAAAAATTCAGTGTGGATATTACACCTTTGGTGCAACCAAAATTAATGGCTTTTCCTGTTAATTTTTCATATCAAAATCATCACAAAATTCAAACCACTTCAGAGTTGGCATACTGTACTTTACTACTATAGTAATAACAGCATTTTACATCAACAATGTAAGACGTATAAGTATTCGAAATATTTATCTGAGGATGAGTCTTCGTATGATCTTTATTGCTACTTATTAAACTTTAAAAGCTAAAGCGAGAATAATTCTTTGTGTCAAGCAGAATATAAGGTAAAATGGACTCGTCAATTTGTTGATGTTGTTTTACCTTAAATGCATTCAGCCGGCCACTTGTGAGATTTTCATTAAAAAAACATACAAAATAAATATGTGCAATGTCAATGACATTAAAGTCAAAGTGCAATAATTCCGTTTTGCTGCAATTTGCATTTGTTGTTGCTGCTTTCCCAAATTCAGCCTCAATAACCGTAAATTTGCAAGTATTAAAGCATAAACGGAGATCCCAGCAAACATACACACACCTGGACATATGAGACCGCAAAACAATTTATCAGCCGCCGTAAAATTACATCGATGTCGCATGCAACAGCACAGCACTTATATTTCTCATGGCTACATTGAAAGTGTGGATTTGTATTACTTGTGGCGGGGCTGCCATTACCTTGCAATCGTGCGTGGCTGCGCGTAGCTATGCAATAGCTGCCGCTGGCACTGACATATGGACTTACATACATATGACAAACAATGAATTTTCTCGATACCTAAACATACTTATGCACTGCATTTGAGGCAAGCTGATATGCATGTTGACGCATACACATGCGTTATTTTACTTAAACCCTTTTCTTGTTGTTGCAGCGCCTAAGCAAATTGCTTTCTTTGTATTTTGTTGTTGCTTGTCTTGCTTTACCGCCGCGGCTGTCGCATTGTCGCCTCCTTCAAATCCGTCACCAATACACATTACGTTTACGCTATGTGGGACCGAACTCAGCGCCGTCGCACTTAAACTTGCACCAGCGCATTTCCACGTGTGTTTGTGCATCTGGAGAACCACCGATTTATGATTCACAATTCTCAATTTTAGCCACCGTTGTTATAACTGATAGTGCTGTTTTTATTGTCGATTTTATTAATGAACGTTCATTTGATTGCCGTGCCACTTGTGCCACATCATTTTAGCGAATGATTTAGTTTTCCTGCGGCATGCCACGCATAATGATGACATTTCTCTTTGTGGCGCAGCAACAATAGCACGTTACCTCACTTGTAGCTAATTCGCTCAGTCAGGTTGGTGTCGACCGTTACGTCTGCGCGTTGAGCGGAGCGAGCTAGAAAGCAATAATGGAAATTTTCGCATCAACGTCGCATACATAGATGTATTATATGTTTACCATGTGTGCATGTTTGTGCTCAGCTTAAGATGCCGGAAGCGGAATTTCAGTTAATTGAACTAATGCAATTGGCTGCTCAACTGATTAAGAAAGTAAGCAAATTATTAAATTTAAAATCATATAATTCTTTCAAAAATCAATGTTTTGGGTGTGCGTCCGCTCTTGTAGCCAAGATTCGCACCCGCCTCTGTGCACGATTTTCTACTCGACTTGCACTCCTGTTCTCTGACAGCACTCATCAACTCGGTATAAGAGAACTGTGGGACGGCATTTCAAGCTATTTATGTTCAGCTGCAACCGAAACCATTGGTTTTCGGAAAATGCTAAAGAACAGATGGTACAACGAGTAGTGCCGTGTTGCCGCGCTGCCTACCTCGCAATGTTACGATCGACCCATTGCTGTTAAATTTGGATTACGATTAGTAATCAATTAGATTAAATTTGAAAAGGAATGGTATTGACTACATAATTCTCTTTTTAACAATTATTGATTATTAATTAATTATGATTACAAATAATCCAAAAATARTTAAGATTAGTTAGGATTACGATAAAATAATCAAAAGTAATCAAAAAAGTAATTGGCTACTATCAAGGATTATTATACTCTCGCAACAATGTTGCTAAAGAGAGTATTATAGTTTTGTTCACATAACGGTTGTTTGTAAGTCCTAAAACTAAAAGAGTCAGATATAGGGTTATATATACCAAAATGATCAGGGTGACGAGTAGAGTTGAAATCCGGATGTATGTCTGTCCGTCCGTCCGAAACCGAAAATCTAAAAAGTGTCATAACTAAGCCATAAATAAAGATATTAAAATAAAATTTTGCACAAAGGATCGCATTAGGGAGGGGCATATTTGGACGTATTTTTTTTGGAAAAGTGGGCGTGGCCCCGCCCCTTACTAACTTTTTTGGACATATCTCGAAAACTACTATAGCTATGTCAACCAAACTGTACAGAGTCCTTTCTTTTAGGCATTTCCATATACAGTTCAAAAATAATAACCACGTCCACCTCCCATACAAAGGTTATGTTGAAAATCACTAAAAGTGTGTTCACCGACTAACAAAAAACGTCAGAAACACTAAATTTTACGGGAGAAATGTCAGAAGGAAGCTGCATCCAGGCTTTTTTAAAAAATATAAAATGGACCAAAAACTATACCTCAGGAAGTACTTAACCAATTTCAATAAAATTCGGTATATAATATTTTCTTATCCCCCTGATGACATTTACCAAATATGGGTTAAATCGGTTCACAACCACGTCTGAAATCTCGATTATCACTTTATCATGCGAGAGTATAAAATGTTCGGTGACACCCGAACTTAGCCCTTCCTTACTTGTTTTCGATTATTTTTAAAAAAATTTGAAAGCTCATCATTTTATACTTACATTTCGTTTTGAAAAATTTTCATTGAAAACATTCTGAACAAATAAAACAAAATTAGATAGTCTTTGTATACAAAATAAAGGTGTAATCACTTCAATAACAAAACAACCAATAACATTTCAGTACTTCCTAAATAAAAAAAAGGGAAAAATACGTGGAAAAATAATAAAGAAAACAAATACATTTAATTACCAAAAAACAGTTTTATAATTTACGTATATTTACAGTTGGCCTTCATTACCACTAATTTTGCAAAAGAAAAATCAGACAGTGATTACCGCCTTGGACTGCTGACGATCCCGGCAAATGAAAATAGTCATTCAACTGGCGCTGAAGACGCTAAGGGCATGTTAAAAAAAAATAAATGCCTCCCTTAATAAATCATCTTTTTAGTAAATCTCAGTTCATTCTGGCAATTCCGGATTTAATCTCAACAACACCTTGACCCATTTCATTTTGATGCTTTGAGTTAGCACTGTTGCTGCAATTGCAATATTTGCCACAGGTTCAATATGGAGCCTTTCTCTTAACCTCTGTTCCATTTTTAAAATAAGAGATGATAACTGTTGCAATTCCTGGGATCTGCATAGCTTATGCAGTCTACTACTCAGTGTTGCAAAATTCTAATGAGCACTTATGGCAGCAAAGATACATATGTATGTGCAATATCCCTAGCTTATAAGGAAAATCTAAGCCGACGATATGTACGCATGCATAAGTTAAATGTTAGTTTGTAGGTTTGTTTGTAAAATTGAACTAATGTTACTAAATTGGAGTTATTGAAATGCAATATTTAAGTGAGTACTATTTTTGGAATTGTCAATAGATGGCAAACAAAAGAAAATAAATAAAATATATAAAATAAATTATGTTTGCCTAATTTTAGTGCGGCATAATTAGAAGTCTCTACTCAAATATATGGTTTATTTTGAATGCATTTCCTCATACTGCTTCAGCTTATACATATACATACGTAGTATTATTTTTATTCTTCAAGAAACAGTGTTATGTTACTGAAAAATTTTCATTATAACTAAAGGTGTTCACTATTACTAAACCTTTAATGGTAGTGCAATTTGTTTTTCAATATGAGTAAAGGTTTAGTGATATTGACATTTTTTCCACTATCACTAAATTTTCAGTGATAATGGATTTTGCTGTTTAACTACCACTGAAGAAATAGATGAGGAGTGCCGTGTCGCAGCGGAGAAAAAACAAGCTGCCTACCTCGCAACGTTACGATCGACCACAACACGTGCGGGATGGGATAGATACCGAGAGTTGAAGAGGGAAGCAAGACGCATTTGCATACAGAAAAAGAAAGGGGCCGAAATGCGTGAGTACGAAGAGCTTGAAAAGCTGGCAGACAGGGGTAACGCTCGAAAATTCTACGAATAAATGAGGAGGCTAACTGAAGGTTTCAAGACTGGAGCACTCTCCCTTAGAACCCCCAAAGGTGATCTAGTCACCCATGCCCAGAGCATACTTAAATTATGGAGGGAGGCAGTGGACGTACTACGGCAGGAGAAGGCGAACCCGATTACCCAATCGATGATGATGGAGCAGACGTTCTATTGCCCGACCATGAAGAAGTTCGAATAGCAATTACCCGTCTGACAAACGACAAAGCGGCGGGGGCCAATGGATTGCCGGCCGAGCTCAGCAAACACGGCGGCGAAGAACTGATAAGGAGCATGCATCCGCTTCTTTGTAAGATAGTGTCTCACGAAAGCATGCCCAATGACTGGAACTTAAGTGCGCTATGCCCAATCCACAAAAAAGGAGATCCCACAAAGGGCCAACTACCGTGGGATTAGCGTCTTTAAAAGACTCGCGAAAGGAGAATCGACACACACCACCTCTTCGTCGAAGCTGCTTTCAACAGCACGAAAAGAAGCTGCCTTTATGCCGCGATGTCTGGATTTGGTATCGCCGCAAAACTAATACGGCTGTGTAAACTGACGTTGAGAAACACCAAAAGCCCAGTCAGGATTGGAAAGAAGCACTCCGAGACGACACCAAATGAAGTTTCAGACAAGGGGACTTCCTAATAATTCGAACTACAGAACTCAATCAAGCAGGTACAATATTTTATAAGAGTGTAGTGTACTGCTGCTGGCGTATGCAAGATGAAATAGCTCCTGTCATCAAACAAATGGTCGGCGCACTCGAGTAAAGAAACGTGAGTTGTAGTTTCTTGATTATCACTTTATTGAATAATAATATAAAATAGAAATACATGGCTTTTATAAAAAAATTTTGCTTAGCTCAGTCATTCATACATTTTTACGTAAACATCAAAACAATTTCGGAGTTCAACCACTTTAAATTTGTTTGTAATCAATAAAATAATGGTAGCAACAATGTTACAACATATATTGATTTGTAACATTGTTGTGACAAAGAACAATAAATAACATGATTTCAATTTCGACAAAGTTGCGACAAAGCAAATGTAAATAAAAAATATCAACTACTGTGGTCGTTTTGCGATATATTCTTCTTCTT
>NW_017537283.1:0-1104 GCF_001853355.1 Bactrocera latifrons
TGAATAACGAAACACAAGAAAAAGAAATAAACGAAAACAATTATACCACAGCAAATATAATAAATACAACAACAACAGGATCAGTCGATGATTCTCAAACCCACGCAATGATCTCATCATTGCTTACTCACCTTACAGGTCCTCTACTAACAACACCAACAATATACTCACCTCAACCTACAATATTCCCCTTTCTAACAACAGATAATGAAACGATAGAATAAACAATGCGAATTTTACAGTGGAATATAAATGGCTTACTTAATAATTACCCTGATTTAAATATTCTAATGAATGAATTTTCTCCTGAAATCATTGCTCTACAAGAGATGCATCTCCCCGCTAATAAGGTAGCGTATTCTCCTAAAAACTACACAAGTTACTTTTCTAATAGCAGTCAAAACACTTCCTGTAAGCAATTGCAATTCTCGTTAAAAACTCCATCAACCATAAACTCATCCCTGTCACTTCTGGCATTTCCTGCTTGGCGTTGGAAATTGAAATAGGCTTCAAAATCACTATTGTCAATTGCTACATCCCGCCTCATCAGAACTTTACTAATAGGGACCTTAGTAATATCATCAACACTGTTTCTGCCCCAATTGTTTTGTTAGGCGATTTTAATGCTTGGAGCCCGCTGTGGGGTTCTCCTGCTAGTAATAAAAGAGGAGAAATCATTTAGGATATAATACTTTCTCACAACCTATCATCGATCATATCGATGGATCACCCACTTACTTCTCCACACATAAAACGTTTACCAATCCCGACATCACCCTTGCCTCCACATCAATTGCACCCAAACTTTTCTCCAACACACTTCAAGACATCCATAATAGTGACCATTTTCCGATTATAACCTCCATTTCCATCCCTAATTGGTATAAAGTAAGACCCACATCAAAGTTTTGGGTCGGCTTTAGTATACCGTCCCAGGATTTCGGTAATAAAATGGGTACGGTCGGATAGAGGAGATTCTCCAGATCACGAATATATATGGTTATAGCCGCAGGAAGCTTATAGTTTTCGAGATATTCGCVATTAAAGTTGAAATTTTGCAATATTTTAATTACATATTTCCGGTATTTAAAATTAATTTTTCAC
>NW_017537283.1:1655-22695 GCF_001853355.1 Bactrocera latifrons
TTTTTTTTGAGGCGCGGCCGAAGGCCGCCCACGCAAAAAGGAGTTCTGCGCGAAAAAAATTTGGTACACCCCGGTGTTGGACCGACCAGAGTTATTTTTTTTGAAGCGCAGCCAAAGGCCGCCCAAGCAAAAAGGAGTTCTACGCGAAGAAGTAGCAATGTCATAAAGGGTATAACAACCACTCTAATTAATGCGATCTAACGGATATAAGTGCTGCTTTTAAAGCAAAGTACCGTTGCTTTTTTTTGTTATTTTCATAATTACTTCGAATTTTGAAAATAAGCTGTGTGGACATAGTTAATATAATTTCTATTAAAATTATTCAAATATTTTTGAAGAAAATGGAAAATAATTTATCAGGTATGATACATTAAATACTGAAAATAATATTTAAATCATTTTTCTAATACTTTGTTACAATTATACATATGTATGTAGATTTGCAAGAAGATGCGATTATTCGTGCTCGTAAAACGAACAAATTGAGCGTGTCGGAGGTGAAAGGTATGCGGAACATTTCCAAAATATTCCAGACCTTCCAATCGAGGGAGAGTTGTATTTCTTTTTGCGAAGAGGAGGGTTTAATTGCTAGGGAAAGAACTTGCAGGGTGCATAGACTGCCGATGGTGCTCTCCGTGATGGGAAATAGCACCGTCGGTATGTTTAGGTGCCGAAAAGGATCGTGCCGAACGCGTTCGGCGATATCCCGATCTATGGGCACCTGGTTGGAAAATGTAAAACTTTTCACATAT
This sequence comes from Bactrocera latifrons, assembly GCF_001853355.1. NCBI lineage: Eukaryota > Metazoa > Arthropoda > Insecta > Diptera > Tephritidae > Bactrocera > Bactrocera latifrons. The sequence continues at coordinate 2,408 of NW_017537283.1, forward strand.
GTCGGAAACAAAAGTGCTCCTTTCCTAATATATCCTTTTCTAACGTTGATCTCCCACATACTAATAAATTAAGAATCTTAGGACTTATATTAGAGAACAAATTAACTTTCAAAGAGCATTGTAAATATGCTAGAGTAAGTCTTTTTTCTAGATTGAATATAATTAAACTCTTATCATCTAAATACTGCTTAGTACATAATATTCTTGTCAATATAACAAAAGCTTTAATATTATCTAAAATTGACTTCGGACTTTGTATTTACGGACATTGGGCTAATACAAACATTAAGCTCTTGAACGCACCCTACCACGCAGCAGTCAGAAGAAGCATTCGCGCCTTCCCAACGTCACCAATTAAGGCAATTCTATCAGAAGCTGGATTACCACATATAAACTACCGGACCATGCGAAACACGATGATGCTTATACCGAGGCTACTTCACTGCAGAAGTGAATTAATTTTTTCGCAAATCAATTGTTCTATACGAAATCTTAAGACTAGTCGTAAGCCGTCTACTATTATGAGTTGCTTAAGTCTAATTCAACAGCTGAACATCGTAACCACCCCATCAGCTCTTAAAACTTCAGAGTATTTTCCAAGTGCGCTTCCAAATTCATCACTCATCAACACCCTACTTAAGTACCCAAAATATTCTACCAGCAGTAATGAGTACAAACAAATGTTTAATGCGGTATTAGAGTCCTTAAATGATGATTGGAACGTGTATTATACGGACGGATCCAAGTCAAACACCAGCACAACGTTTGCTGTGACAAACCAGCTAGGTGGTACTATTATGGTCGGTTCCATGCCATCCTACTGCTCGGTATTTACTGCCGAAGCAGCCGCAATATTTAAGGCAGTACAATTTGCTTCCCGAATGGGAAATAAATGCATTATATGTACCGACAGTAGATCTGCAATTAAAGCTATATTTAATACCAATAATGAACCTTTAATACCCAATATTCGTAGCATGCTATTGCAAAGCAATAACTGTATAAAAATAATAAGCCATATCGGAATTTATGGCAATGAAATTGCCGATAAAAAAGCTAAAGAAGCTTCCAAACAACCACTTCACTTCTTTGACTATTTCACCGATAAATATATACGCAGACTTGTTGAAACACACGTAAATGAAATCCAAGTAAGAGAATGGAGTAATCACGATCACCACTACAAAAAATCTAATCCTGCGGTTCTGCGGATCAAATGATCTCACAGTTGTACACCTCCTCGATACCTGCCCGGCACTTCAACGACCACTTCTCACAAAAAACCTTCTTTATATCTAGAACGGACTGATGACGGTAACATAAAAATCATATCTAAATATATTTCGCTTTGCAAATTAAATATATAGTTTAGTTTCATACATGCACCCATTTACCTTTGCTTTGAAATTTATCTTTTTTATTGTATCTAAATTTACGTTATACAAATCGATCTCAAATGTGAATACAATAGACCAAGATTTTATAACATAAGCTGAAGGCCCTGGCAGCCAGTKCTTTATATCTATAAGTGGAACGATTATTTATAATTATTTCTCTTTTAAATAAATAAATAAATAAAAATAAATTGTTGTATAAGTCTAGTTTCGAATGGTGGTGCCACCTCGTAAAAAGCCCACACACCTATTAATTTACAGAAACAAGATCCGAAAAAGCATGATTATACATAGAAACATCCACAAATACGAATACGTACCTGTGTAGATTAAATACGCGAATTTGGAAAGGAGGTTCTAAAATTAACGCAAAACGCTTTTGATAATTTTGTAAAATTTACGTTTCAGATTCTTACTGGTGAAGATTGGAATGTGGTTATGTATGACGGAATACTTGCTTACGGAGGAATAAAAACATTTGGTGCATTGGCATGCATCTATTTTATAATTTTATTCATATGCGGCAATTATATTTTGTTGAACGTTTTCTTAGCTATTGCTGTTGATAATCTTGCTGATGCAGATTCTTTAACAACAATCGAAAAGGAAGAAGAAATTGATGATGGTAAAAATAACAAATCACACAGCCCCACTCCAACTATTGAAGGTGCAGAAGAGGAAAATATAAATATAGAAATGGATTTGGATGGACATTGTATTGAAATAGAAAAATTGTAAGTTCAACTTTGTGGAGTTTTTGACTCCTGGCGGTATACAGCCATTTTACTAAGTTTCTGAGTATTTAAATACTTTCTCCGAAATATAATATCAGGGATGAGGATCCTTCTGAAGGTGAAGAGGACGAAATATGCGATGAGGAACTGGAAGGTAAGTCTTCAATGAATGTGCATTAAATGGTTGGTTTTTTAAGTATTACATTTAATTAAGATATTAAATAGTATAATTCTAAAATGTGGTTTAAGGAAATATATATATTTTAAGACATTATTTTAAAACACGTTTGTACAAATAGTTATACAATTAGATGTACATGTATAAGTTAGGGCCATAAATGCTTTCCCAAGTAACTTTTATAAAATTTAAACGCTGCTTACCCTATTCATTGTCATTAAAATCCTTAACAATGTTTAGAATCCCGTTCCGAAGTAACACCTAGAGCAACTGCACGACCTCGACGTCTCTCTGAAATCAGCATTAAGAAGACTAAAAAACCAATGCCAAGAGGAAGTTCATTTTTTATATTTAGTAACACAAACAGGTAATTAGAACCACACAAGCATAAAGTAATTAAAATTTTTTTCTTTTCATGTGTTGTAGCATACCTATTCCAATACATTAACACACTTAAATTAAGTGTTGCAAAAATAAAACGAACTAATACATAACATTGCTTCAATTCTACTGTACGAATAATTTTAACATATTGAACATATTACATCAAAATTTCACGTTGAGATTGTGTTTATATAAATTATACATTCTAAAATCAATGAATTTACTTATATCAACACTTAATTCCACATTTCAACTAAAGTATTCCGGCTCTTTTTTTTTTGGGAATTTTTGGGAAACATACTTTGCGAACTAATGTCCAAGGATAGTTGTGTTGTCAACACAATAGGGGTATTCTCTTGCTCTTGCAAAACCTTGCACGGTGCATGCATTGCAGATATTTGATCTTGGTGCACCGGCACAACAACAAACACACGCAGAAAATTATTTGCAATGGCTGCGAAATATGCTAGACCAAAACCCATGTTTATTCTCGTGTAATGATATGTAAAAAAATAATTGTCAGCCTGTGCTAGCTGTCATTTTACTTAAATACATATTTTCACGTTAAATTGTTGAGGAAGGTAAATTTTAAATAGATTTTATAATTTCTGTTTAAATTATAAAGATTTGGTATACTTTTTTTTGTTAAGAATGATTGCAGAAGGTGCGCCAATTCACAATAGCCATGCAAAATAGTCATTTAGAATAAATTGACCGAATCAGCCGTTCATATATCACTAGATTCTGCAATTGTTGCTCTCGTGCCCTTGTATATTTCGGTATAAGATTTTTGAAATCTGCAATCTTGCAAGAGCAAGAGAATACTCCTAATGTCAATATTTTTGTGCTTCTTTTAAATACTAGGTATAATGTTCTCGTAAAATTAATTAGTTATAAGTTAAGTATTCCTGACAAAATTTCGTTCAATTATGGACTAAATTAAGTTATATTTGTATATACCCTGCCGTAAAACAAACCAAATAAAGTCATATTACACTAAGATTAAAAGAAATTAAATTATTCAAGTTTCATAAAGTTTTGGTTTGTATGTATAATATTGCTATTTAATATAACTTTATTTCCTATCTAAATAGATATTTATTACTTTTTTATTTGCTATTCCAAATTATATAATATTTTTTTTTTCAAAAATGGTTTGATTGCAAACAACTTTGGAATAACATCTAAAACTTCGAACACTAAACCATTTAAATACATAAATGCGAAGAAGACGATGAAGATGTGAATACAGCCAGACCAAGACGCATGTCTGAAGTCAATACAGCTACAAAAATTCAGCCCATTCCAGAGGGTTCGTCTTTCTTCATAATGTCTCAAACAAACAGGTTTTTAAATTATTTATTGATTTTTCTTTATGTTGCTTTGTTGTTCTTAACACAGGATATAGGATTATAGCTTGCAAATTTCAATCATGGTTTGACAAAATTGCAAAAAGACCAGCCTTCTAGCCTTAGCTAAGCGTATAATATAATTTTTTTTGAAGGTAATAAGTTTTTTTGTCGCTTCCGTCACTTAACCGTGAGCTTGTCTACTAAATAGGTCAAAATTTCATTTCAAGTATGTACCTATTGAAAACCTATGTGTCTTGAGTTGAATTTGTTTAAAAATAATATTTGAGGATTTGAATGCAATCAATGTAAAGAATACAAAGAAGGGTATCATTTATTAGTTGCATGTTATACATATGTATTTACAACTATAAGTCTTATATATGGTATTTAACACACTTTCCTACACGCAGAACAAAGAAATAACTTAATGCACCTCTTAAAGACTTACCGATTTTTTTCTGAATTGAACAGGTTTCGTGTATTTTGTCACTGGCTTTGTAATCACAGCAACTTTGGAAATGTTATATTGTGCTGTATTATGTTCTCATCGGCAATGTTGGCAGCAGAGGACCCACTACGCCCAAACGCCGACCGCAACAAGGTATGATAAAAGTATTGATATTAAAATATAAGTTGGTTTTATGGTCTGAATCTGATTGAAATACGATTCACCTTAACTGCTTTCAATATACTACATTGGAAAACATTTAGATACAATCACGTTAACTTTTTTCTCGACTAAAATACATAGTCTTAAATCAAAAACAAAACCAGTGAAAAGTCACTTGTATACTTAATTTTTTTCCTTTACAGGTACTAAACAAATTTGATGTTTTTTTCACGGGTGTCTTCACAATAGAACTGTTACTGAAATTGATTTCATATGGCTTCGTGTTGCACGACGGAGCCTTCTGTAGATCTGCATTTAATCTTCTCGATTTACTTGTAGTCTGCGTCTCCTTAATATCAATGCAGTCCAGGTAAGTTTCTCGTAAAAATGTATTACGGACTGTACAATACTTAAAAACATTATATATAGGTAAACGAAGAGTTAAAGTGAACCAAAAATAAAAACTTGTACAGGGAGGTGGTTTGAATTTAACCATTTGGTCACACTGCCCCCCTTTAGCCTTTATTGCATTGTCCATTCGGACAGTCTTATTTAATTTTTCTGTCTTTTATCGGTTAGCCCGCCTTGAGCCACACAAATCGATGACCATCACATCGAATTAAATTAAATTTGAATTCATCGGTAAAAACTACAGAATCATTAACTTTGTCATTACGGTGAATATACTCTTTGGAATATAGAAAATGTTTCGCAATATTTCTTTTTGATCATTATGGCTTGTTTCGTAGTGTGTACGCTTTAAAATCGAATGAAAGCAAGAAGTTTCGAAGAGTTTGAAGATGGAGTTTTGCAATGCTAGCTTTCTCCTACTCTTTGGTGTAAGGCACAGCGGATATTTTGGGATGTACTGAACAATAATTTTTTAATATTATATTTAACTACCAGAGTCTGAAAATCTTCTCCATTTTTTCTTAAAAACTGAATCCGCAAAAAAGAAATTCGCCTACCAATCAATACATTTTGATCATACGCAAATAATAATAGACGTAAATTACTTAAGTGAGTTTTTGCCATTTTGCAAGTGTTAACATCAAAATTTATTCATTGTTAAATTTTTTATAAAAGTACGAAAAATATACAACATTATGCTACTCTTGGTTGCAGCTTAAATATTGAAAATAGAAATTCCTTCAAGACAAAACATCTCTCTGTACAATTTTTTTTGGGTCACTGTAGGTAATTTAGAACTGTAAGGAATGGAATGAAATTGGACAGTTCTAATCATTTTTATGAATTCAGTTCTTTTGGTTTATAATGGAAAAAATTAAAATCTTTTTTCCTCGTGCATATTGTGTATATCGGTCCCAGCATATTCAAGGGCCAAGTTCCCGTTTGCTGGTCAAAGGTACAAATATGTATATAGTATAACTGAAAAATTCTAATTTATATCTGAAACTAAATTGCGAAACCCTCTTTCTTTTACATTACATTTTAAAACTAAATGAATTGTTTTTCGTTTTTATTCACAGTTCGAATGCGATTTCATTCGTGAAAATATTAAGAGTACTTCGCGTTTTAAGGCCTCTGCGTGCCATTAATCGTGCCAAAGGACTCAAGGTAAGGAAAAAGTTACTATTAATATTGAATTGAATATTATTCCATAGTTATATAACATGTTGAGTTATGTTTAACAATTAAATTACAAGACTAGCAATACATATAAAATACTTTATTATTATTCAGATTATTAGTCGTTAAAAAATAAATATATATAATATGATTTTTGGAACGCATTGGCTAAACCTAAGCAAATTTGCTTGTTTCTATTTAATATCATTAAGCTCTTGGTATGCATACATATATATGTTTATTTATTTATATATTTAATACTATTATTTTTATAAAGACGCTACGCAAGTATATATTTAATTAAATAATTTTGCAAGGGGCTACTTGACCAAAAGAAATTATTATTATAATATGTGCCCAACAATATAGTGAACAGTATGCTGTTCAGCATTTAAGCCAGTCGAAGAGTAATATAAAAAGTAATTAATTTTATGCAATGCAATGAATATTAACTATTTCGTATTTAGTATATAACATGTACATATTGCTGTAATTTTATGTTATTTATTATTCAACGCGTATATATAATATATTGTAAAATGTTTTGTAGAGTAAGACAAGTTGACATATGTATGTAAGCTTTGAATTTTGTACTTAATAGCCCTGACAGACGAGCAAAATTAATACGTATTAAGCAACGTTAATGCGCATTGAAATATTATGGTGAAAGACGGCAGACTTGTGCATTTAGACAGCTAATTGTTAAATTTGTTTATTTATTTAAAAAAAGTGAAATAAAAATGAATAAGAGAAGTAATTAAAAGCAAAAGTAAAGAATATTGGAAAAATGGATAGCAAACTTTGCGTTGTTTATTTTCTGCCTTCTAAAAATATTAAAATTAGTTTTTGTTAATATACTTGCACATAATTTAATTAGCAATATAAAACTGTATATCTCTGATGCTGTAAACGCAAAGGAGGTTGCAGACTTCAATCGACATCTGTCAAAAAATAGCAAAAATCGGCCCTTTTTGTGCAGTGTTGTCTACTCAAATTTGGTAAGTTCAGCTAAATGCACGAAATTCTTGTGCATAAAAAATTTGCATTGACATGGGTCAAATGCGCAAGTAAATATAAATTAAGCCCGCTAATGCAAATTAGCGCTGTCGTCTGTCAGAGCTATTAGTGTATATTAATACTCTTAAATCGACATGTTTAACCATACTAATTTCATATTAATATATGGATCAGTATTAGTATTTTTATGATACATAGCTATTGAATTCAATTTAAAAGTTTTAATTGGAGTTTGAATTAATATTTGAAGATAAATAGTAGCTGTCATAGGCTTGAACTTAGGCTCATAAAATAAGTCATAACAGAAGAGAAGACTTCTTCTGCGCTTAATAATAAGGTATATATATACGATATGTTAATTTGTCATTTGAGCCATTAAATATTACAAAAATTCTTGATTAAATAAATATTTTATAACGAATACTAGCCGAATTTGTATAAAATTTAACACGCAAATTTTGGTGCTACTTTTGAATAACAAGATTTTTGCAAACAGCGCCTAATGATAACGAGCAGAGAACTGATTAACAGATGATGTACAACGGTTACTTGATTAGTCTGTCCGCCTGGATATAATTTAATATTAACAAGTAAGGAAGGAATAAGTTCGGGTGCAATTTGCAAGAATCAAAACCAAGAAATACTTTAAGGTGCAAACCGTCAATCAGAAGCAATTATATGTATTTTTTTTTGTTTGAATTACTTGCTATACGAATTTAAAGTATAATATTAGTAGTAGTACATTCAGTATATATATATATATATATATATATTCTATCAAAATGTATTTGATTCCGCAATCGACTGCTGCGTAGTGGACTTAGCTTTCAACTTTATTTCTACATTGACTCCTCCCCAGTACCCCAGTGACACCTCGCTTATTATTATTATGATGCATCTCGACAGGAAAAATATTATTTGAAGGTACGCTGTAATAGTAAGTAGGCAGGAATAGTAGTAGGCAAATACATTTGTGAGCTTATTGTATGTATGTTTACAGTGTAGATTTTAATGAGAATTGTTGGCATATAGTATGTGTAGCTATTTTTTTACTGAAATTAGATCAATCAGCACGTTATTTTAAAAATTGCATCATAACACAACATCATAACATAAAAGTTCTTGTTTATTATTGAAAATTTGAAAAAAAAGGCTGTCAGTGTTGCTTGATTTTTATTCACAAGAGATTAAAATTGGCCATTTTTTACAACGTTGCCAACGAAAATGCAGCTAACTTTCTAAAATTTTAAGGTTTAAATGGGAGTTACCAACGGAGTTATCCTCACTACTCCGTCTGACAATGCTATTATTGTGCCGCCTAACCTAGCAGCTTGAACGGCGGCCACGCGTCATTTTTCAAATAACTTACAATATTAAACTTTTGATATCTATCGAATGAAATGTTCAAATTGAATAATTCAAAAAGTTATCTAATGGTATTGAAGCACACATAAATATGAAGTCATTTGTTGTCGCGACATTTTTGTAGATATTATCTACAAATACGTAATACATTTTTTTCTTTTCTATAACCAAAAATTTTCGCAGCGCTCGCGATTTAAGATAGTTTTTTTGGTAAGTTTTTCACACCTTGGGTTACATTATTAGAGTTTTTGTATAGACTCCTAACTTTTTTGAAAATTTAATATAGCTTATGTGCACCACAGCTAGTATAGCTTCCCATCAGTGAAAGAATTTTTTATATCGGTCAATTAGTTTATTAGTATAGATTTTAAAGGCCACCTTCAGGAAGTAAGGGGTATCTTTCGTCCAAAAATGTTTAATAACAGACTATAATTTTTCAATTCTTAATTTTAAAAAATATGGGAACCTCAGTGTCCATTTTTCAAAAGCCAGCATAAACACTTTGTCTTCGCGCCACTGTGCCAGCAGCAAGTTCAGAAAAAAGTTTTGCCAGTGTCTGCAGGTGCGTTCAAGAAAAAATACGCCACGCGTTTTTTTTTTATTAAATTGAAGATTTGCCAAATACACGTACTCGCGTTTGGGAGGTGCATAGCAAGTTGGGTCACTGTTAGGTCTCCTTCAAGTAACCGTCAATCGTAGCATACTCTCCAGTCTCACTGTAAAAATTGCCTGGCCGTTTTCCTTATATATTTACATTTATAGCTATTATAAATCGCATGCGTCTGACAAAATCGTCTGCCCGTTTGGAGCAACGTTGTTTGTGATGCACAGCCTTCGATTCTCTGCACGTCCCCAAGTTCATGACATTTATTTTAAGTATCGTTTTTATTGAAAAATATATGTACAAAGTTCCCCAAATATTATCCGCCAATTCATATTCGTCAATTTTCCCATGGGAATTAGGGTTCCGGCTAACTCCATATCAAATTTTGTTAAAACCGCTCTAGCATTTCAGTCGGGAAGAAGTAACAAACAGACACACTCACATACTAAAATAGTAGTATAATTAAAAAAACATCCTTTGCTGAGAACTATGTGCATAAAATATTTCTTCTAGCTTATGCCCAAGTTAAGAAAGGGATTTTCAAATTTCAGGCTGGCTTTACATCTACTTATAAGTATATCGGTCAATATATAAAATATATTTAAGTGAATGTATAATCTTGGATATACTATAGTCTATTGGCGTAAATAGGGTGAAACGATTCACTAATTACCTCAGTCCCCATGTGCAATCTTTAATGATTACGTTACTCCAATGGACTTTAATGCCAAAAATTTTAAATCTTCGCTAGCCCTTAAATACTATATGCACATTGTTTTATTAATCTCAATCTGATTTTATCTCGAATTCAATGTAATCGGTGTACATCTTGGTCTAGCCCTCAGGTCGACTTTATCTTTATACTAAGTAATTGCTGCCCTTTGGTTAAGTTGATATCGTACATATCTCATAAATAAAATAATTGATTTATTTTTCACCTTTTCGTGTTTGAGTTGCTTACAAAATATTAAAAAACGACAATCTAACGATTAATATTTATGATTATCTCTATTCAGTATTCTATTAAAATGGCAGACCAGAGTTCTTTTTAGTTTTGTGACCTGCTAACTATCAGGTCTCAAATTTGAGGCAATATTTGGAGACTAACCATAGAGACTGTTTAGTGAATAGTAACTAGTCACAAATTAAAACTTTAGCTAAAAAGGCGTCAAATAGAGACTGATTACAGAATAAATCACATTATTTTAATTAGTATTATGTCGTTCAGTAATAAAAATTATATTTCAGCGAATTGTGTTAGTTACTTTGAATATTTTCCCTGCTTTGATCCTTGAGAATTGCGAGAATATAAAGTGCACAATTACAACCGAACTTAGCCCTTAATTCCTTCTTTATATATTTTACGAAAACATTTCAAACCTAAATTACTGTTGAAATCATTAATTTTAGTTAAACGGCTTGGCTTTTTGTGTCTTGCTTTATATTTGAGGATTTCAAAAAATAATATAATGGATACATTTTTGAAGATATGGCCAATTTAGTAGTTTCATTAAAATAAGGGTATACAAACTTCTTTGGTTGCGATTTTCATGCTAAAATTCTCTTTTCGGTGGTGTATACATACATACATACATATGTTATTTCTACATTCATTAATTCGCAAAGTAATGTTGGCTAAGTAAATAAATATACTTACAAAATATATAAAATAAAACTAAGAATAGAGCCATAACGCTCAAGCCTAAATAAGTATTATTTATATATGTAAGTAAAGTCTATGCAAATATATATTAATGTTCATATTATTATGGAGGTAGTGAATATGAACTAAAACATACAATTTTCATTTTGTCTTTATAAAATTATATTATTATAGCATGTAGTTCAATGTGTAATAGTGGCTGTCAAGACAATCGGAAATATTGTCTTAGTGACTTGCCTTCTGCAATTTATGTTTGCCGTAATAGGAGTCCAGTTGTTTAAGGTATGATTTTGTGAGATATTTGACATTTTGTTTTCCGTTCCTTATTTTAATTTAATTTTATCGAGTTGAAAAAGATATATCCTTTTGAAGAATTGTTTTGAAAATCATTTTAGAAAATCATCAGATTTACTATTTCAAAAATAAAAATAATAATGTGATTATGAAAGCTGAATTGCACTTGTGCCTCACAAGTATTATATAAGTATATGCATTACTCGAAAAAAGGTCCAGCTTTTTTTATTGAAGATCATCATTTTTAAGAAGAGCGTTTAAATAAAAAGAATATCGGTTGAATAATTCTACCATCGGTTGTTTATGCTTAGTTTAAGAAATAATTAAAAATGATATTTAATACTCAGATTACATATATAATATTATCATTTTAAAAAGCACGCCGTTTTAATTTGTTAAAAAGGTTGATAACTGATGGTATCAAAATTTAATGTAAAACGTTTGTATATACACATAAATCTAAAAATAATATAGTAATACTTTTCATAAAGAATCAATTATAAGTTCAAAAATAGTACGCCTTTTATCATAATTTTGTTATGCATATCAGAAGGCTCCCCTGCTGAAAGTTTTTAGATTTCGAATATAATAAAATTTAATAACTGGAAACTGTGGCAAAATATTAGTTAATCCGCATTGAAACATTTATGAAGCGATGGGGAAGCCGATGTCTTCAATTAATCATAGTTTACCGCAGATACGCAAAAAGTACTTGCTTCGTGTTGGTCTTCAAAGCAAAAATATTTTCAATATCACATTTAAGTAGGGATTATGTGTTATTGCTTGTATACGAAGAGTGACTTCCAGTTATTATTTTTAATGGAGTGTATATTATACTTGCTTTACATCCATATGTTTTTCTTTCGCTTATATTTAAGTTTCAGTGCATTATATTAAATATACCAGCAGTTGTTTGCTTACGTTTATTCTCAATATTAAATAAAATTATTTTAACTACCTTGACATAACTATTAACAACTTTTTTTGAGATTTGCTTAATCTTATAATTTGCTGCTTTTAATCATCATCTTATACTTATGTAATAAAGGAGTTAAAACTTTAAGATGTGTTTAATAAAATCATTTTTTTAGGAGAAATACCTCCCCTTGCGTGTACAAATATACACACTTATGTATGTACATATATAAAAAGCTTAAATGTCTCCCCTAAATATTCCGAAATATATTTATATTAATTCTAATATATTTATATTTTAATAACGTTTATGTGAAAGGTACTACTTATATATGTTTTCTGTTACTTACTTGAAACTTGAAAATTATTTACTTCTATCTTTTCTTACAATTAGATAATGCATGACACAGAAATAATGACAGACTAAATAAAGGATTGAAATGTAAAGAGTACAAAAATTTAATAAAGGCTCTGCTACTTAATTTATTTTGGTTATTTTATAAAGAATTAGTTTACGTTTTCAAATCTCGAAGTATAATTTAAAATTAAAATTAGTTAGTTTTTGTTTCAATGCGTGAGTAGAAACAGGTGCAAAATTTCTGTACATTTAGTAATATTAAATTTCAATACAGGGGGATGTAAAGTAAGAGTAATTTGACGTGTTTGACGTATGCCAAACATATGAGGAGTTCGCTAGCTTAAGAATTGTTTTATCAACTGGCGGCAGCTACTAATATAATATTGTATTGCGTATAGGAAATGGTGAACATTTCTCTGTTTTCAATTTTTGAGAATATTGTTGAAAGTAATTGCCTGCATTGCTCAAAAGAATTTTATGTAAATCGTTTGGACACAATTTGATAAAATATTTGTTTAATCTTATTAATACCTTATAATATTTTTAATGCTACTTCAATGTAAAAACTTTGTACAAACGTTCGCAAATAAATCAAAAAAGTATAGACATTTCCTTTTAAAATATTTAACCTATTTATATACCCAAACTTGCTTATTAATAATGGTGGTATTGAATTGTTGGACGAATTTGACATTTCCATATGAAATACAATTAGATGGTAGTAATACCTACATAATGCACCAAAAATTGCAAATATAATATTATATTTGCTTATTGCAGCTATTATTATACAATGACCCTATACTTCAGAATATTTGAGGTTTGCGCACAAAATAAACCTCGATGTTTGAAGCCTTATCTTACAAATAACCAATTCTAGATAAATATGTAGTTATCCCTTTATATTTATTGGCCGCGGAAAAATTCAAAAAAAGTGATTTGTTCGTGTTGACCTTGACGTAATTCTCCTATTGGGCATTCATTTGAACATAATCAGTCCTTAAAAGTTTATAGAAAAAACTTATATACATAGTTACCAAACACTGAATAGAAGTTTATAGGGCTTGCAACTCCACTCGGTTGATTTGAAGTTAAAATAATACAACTTCGAACCTACCAACCTCTTTTTCGTATTAAGAACTTCAGTAGAAGTTTCATTAATGTTGCTTACCTAAAAAGATAAGATTAGACAGCTGAATAAGTAGTAGAGAATTTGTAACAGAAAAATTAAATCAACTCAGCTATTGCTCACTCAATGATAAATATTAAACTATATATTTCTTTGATTTATATACAATGGCGGAAATGTTGGGATAAAAACTGATATACTGTGCGTATGAAAAAGCTCCCGTGATCACTCAAATTTATTGAACTTCCTGAAATCATGCGTAATTCTCCGTTTCATCGCTGACGGTCATTGCAGGAAATTGTAATGACATAAAAATGTTAAACTTCGACAACACTTCAACCAAATATTTTTTCCGGATTAAATTGATATCGATAATACCGACTTTCAAAATATGATGCAGTTGAGTTAAAACTCGTAATATGGACTTTAATGTTATGTCTAATGTCCAAAGTTAGAGGTCTTTTTACGTATATATAGTATTATCGTATCGTATTCTACAGAGATTAAAATCGTTCAAATAATCAAAACAAATCGTAGTTGGGCAATAATGTATGTATATATATATAGTGTATGTACATATATATATATATATAGTATATGTATAGTATATATATAAATTTGATCCACACAAGTTAGCCCCACGCACACTCCTTTTCTTCAGTTTAACAAAATATTCTTGAGTACTATCCTTATTATTATTTATAATATTATTGATATTAACATACATAAAAAACTGTAAAAAGAGGTTATTTGAATTACATTTATCGATCAATGATAAATGTGATTTATCATTTTTTGATATAAGATTTCGATCACACTTAGCAGCGCTAAACATGCTATAAGAGCATATGAATGAATTAACGCATTTAAATGTTAAATTTCTTTTTACATTATCAATAATCTCCTTGAAATAATATGTATTGTGTGTTATGAAACTACTAAGACTCGTATTTTTCTTTGTAAATTATGCAATATATACGTTCCTTATGTTATATTTAATAATTTGTAAGTAATACCCTAAATAATTTTAGATATAGTATAGATATATGTAATAATGCCTCTCCATAATTATAACGTCCTTTTTCTTTTCTTTTTTCGTTTCTTTCCATATACTTACATGCACTTACAACTTAAAATAATGTTTATTATAAACCATGAAACAAACAACCACGATGATATAAATACATATTTACATAAAAACTATAATGAACATTTTATTATTATACATGATACTGAAAATTCGATTGTTTTAATGGTTCGGAACATGTCGACATACAAAAATTTTTTCTGCGCTACTGACTCCACTTCCTTTCATCGTTATCAACTTTTTGTTTGATTACTCATGGCTTTTTATGAATTACTCATCGCTTTTATCGCCGCGATCATTACATAATTAATCAATTTATACATATGTACCTAAAATAATAAAAATATAAAATAATCTATAATAAATTATTCATAAATAACATAATGTATAAATTTAAAAATATATTATTCTGTAATTATCACTCATACTTAATCAGTATGTTGTAAAATGTGTTGTTGTCGCGATAAAAACAATTGGTAACATTATGCTAGTTACCTATTTGCTACAATTTATGTTTGCTGTCATTGGAGTGCAACTTTTTAAGGTAACTTTGTTATGATCACAAAAATGTTTTCTCATAGACAAGAAGTCGGGTCTATCTTTTTTTGTACATACATATGCATATTAGGGTGGGCCAAAAAAGGAATGTTTTTTCGCTTGGTACCCTTTTGTTAATAGACTTCTCTAAGAAAGGCTCTGTAAACATGAGCTCTTAATTGTAACGGAAAGGTTTTTTATGTTTTCAAAGGAAAATTCACAGGAAGTATAACTTAATTCTACTTATGTACCTTGTACGCAGACTTTTTCTTATGGATTTTCTTTTCGTCTGTATATTTTGTTTTATTTATATGTTTTTGTCAGCAATTTAATAACTTTTATTTTCATAAACCTACACCTATTTAATATCCTTTAATCAATATCAAATGAATTGTTTTTTGTAAAAAAATATATAAAGTTATTTTTGTAGCTTGATGAATTTCCATAACTATATTTCGATCCCTGGCGAAGTCGATCAGCCTCAACCTATTTGGGGATGTTTCATGGAATCTTAATTTATAGACCGTTGTTGTAAAGAAGGCTTTACTTACCCTGGCGTAAAGTGGGCTCCAAGAGCCCTTTGAAGACATCTGTGGTCACATCGTCCTTCTCTTCCATTGGGACACGGGAGCAAATCAGCGCTATGTTCGTGATCGTGGTTAGACGTTCATCCACCAGGGTGAATGGCAGGACTCGATTGAGTTTTTCTGTCACCACGAACCCCGAATTCGCGCTCCTATGTAAATGTCTACCTACTATTCTCAGTCCTTGTCCCGTCCATCGCACTTCTTTAACGGCGCTGATGTCAGTCGGCTGGGCAGCGTTACCTTCACAATTAAAAGGCTGGACATTGTAGGTGCAATCCCTTAAATCGTAATCCTTAATACGTTTGCAGCGGTCGTCAATTAAAAGGGGCTCTTTTGTTCTTTTTTTGTGGATGTTTTTGTACGGACGTTTTTTGGCTAACCAGGAGTCTCTTAGTCTAAGACCGGAAGTCGTTCGAAATATTATCGGTTATAAGCAAGTATCATAGATAATGTGTTAGAGGGTTAAAATACGACAAAGCGTATCATTGATAACAAATAAGATAGAGCTGTGTTCGAGTGTAACCAAACATTTCATACTCTTGCAACTTGCCAGGATAAAAGCCAAGGATGTACAATAAGGTGCAAAACGTCAACCATACACTGACCGTCATATTGGTTTGTTAGAGTAACGAAAATAGCTACATATATAGTATGGTATGTCGTGCTGTATGGGAAATTGAGAAATTTGTAGACCAATTTCACATATTTTTGACCGAGTTGCTGCGAAAGACGCTGAACCAACTCTACACGGTCGACGTGTACATTTTTAACTACGCCTGCTATATTTTACCTGCGTGCTGGATGTGTTCCAGTGGCGGATTCAGAGGGTGAATATTAAAAACTTGAAATATATGATGCATCCAGTTCCATCTGTGATATATTCGATTGATACATTACCTGCTGCTTGTTATTGAAAAATTAGTAACTGGAAACGATACTCATCACTGCCGTGCCCAAATTTCAATTAGAAGAAGACGTCAAATATGATAGATACGCTCCTTGCAACGTTCCGAAATCGAAGACAAAAAGCGGAGGAACATTTTCGATCCATTTATTCGGACGCGAAAATAATGGCGGCATAACTGAAAGTTGACGAAAAAAAAAACAAGTACCTGCGGCCGATAAACAAAACACGAACAATTCTTGCGAAGAATAATACATGGTCTTAGTGTACATTCCTCTGTTGGATACAATCGGCGAAGATTTGAAGACGCGCTTTTTTAGAGAAGTATTGGATGGATTTGAACTGAGTTTGCTGCTTCCAAAAAAAGTATGTGCTTTGAAAACCAAGGAAATGTAAAATATTATTGACTGCTTGATAGATGAATTCAAAGGCCTTTTGAATAATGACAACGTCGTGCGACGTTTAAAGTTCAAAGGTAAATTTGAGCACTGGCAGTGCCATTGTGACCAGAAGCAAAAGTCAAAAAACCACAAGTTACCGACTACTGCATTGGAAACGTTGAAGAACTGCGATGTAGACCTATAACCCATAATTCATAGTTTTCTTTGCATATTCTGCATATTCCTGTGGCGAATGCAAGATTTGAACGTTCTTTTTCGACACTTCACCGCATAATGCTTAAAGATAGTTTGATCGCCCTGGCGTTGCTGCACACGCATCTTGACGTTGAAGTCACTACAGAAGAAGTTCTCGCAAGATTCTCAAAACTGAGTCCACGTTTTGTTTTGTGAAATTTCTCTATTCAATACACAAACTGACTATAGTATTTTACATTGCAATAAAATATGTCACTGTCAATTTGGTAGGATTTGATATTAGCAGGCCAATTTGAAATTTGCCACATGTTCAACTGTATAAAGACTACTATACGTAATATAATAATCAGTTTCATTCAAGTAAATGTCTATTAGTACTATTTGAAGCGGTTGTGTACTTTAAGAAAAGCTCAATAGAATTTAGTTTGTTTTCATACGCAACATAAAATGTGCCGCCCCGTTCGCACCAACCTACTCAGTCAACAGCTGATTGCAGACTGATTTTATCGCCCTTTTTAATACATCGTATTGCTTTAATTAGTGGCAGACAAGTTGATGCGGGCTATCTTATGAAAGCGCAATGTAAATGAACACTCACCACCCCCTCTAACGTCCGTGTGCGTGGATATCCGTGAAAATTGGATTTTTTCGTAGAAACAATCAGCTCATTGCTCTCTTACAAAACAGGTTTGCCAGTCTAGGTATTTTGCAGTAAGTACAAATAAAAAGAAATATATTTAARATATTCTTAAACTATCTCTGAATCATAGTCGAATACTTTTTCTTTATTGGCATAGATACCGCTTAGGCGATTATAATAGAGTTAAAAATAGCGCGCCAGTCGTTTCTTCTTTTCGCTACGTGGCGCCAATTGGATATTCCAAGCGAAGTCAGGTCCTTCTTCACTTGGTCCTTCCAACCTAAGAAGTCCTAAACCTCTTCCTCTGCTTCCCACGGCGGGTACTGACTGATCTCATATAGCTCATAGTTCCATCGAATGCGATATTCGCCGTGGCCAATGCGCAAAGGACCATAAATCTTTCGCAAAACCTTTCTCTCGCAAACTCGAAACATCGACTCATCAGTTGTTGTCATCGTTCAAGCTTCTGTACCATATAGCAGGAGTATAAGGAGTGACTTATAGAGTTTGGTTCATTTTGTTCGTCGAGAGGGGACTTTACTTCTTAATTTCCTACTCAGTCCGAAGTACCACCTGTTGACAAGAGTAATCCTACGTTGGATTTCCAGGCTGACATCGTTGGTGGTGGTCCTAAAAAGACGAAAGATCTACAACTTCAAAGTTATGACTGTCAACAGTGACGTAAGAGCCAGGTCTCGAGTGCGACAACTGTTTGTTTGATGACAGKAGATATTTCGTCAAGCCCTTGTTCACTGCCAGACCCATTTGATTTGCTTCCTTGTCCAGTCTGGAGAATGCAGAACTAACGGCGAGGTTGTTGAGGCCTATGATATCAATATCGTCGGCATACGCCAGCGGCTGTACACTCTTATAAAAGATTGTACCTGCTCGATTAAGTTCTGCAGCTCGAATTATTTTCTCAGGCAACAGATTGAAAAAATCGCACGATAGCGAGTCGCCTTTTCTGAAACCTCGTTTGGTATCGAACGATTCTGACGGATCTTTTGGTATTGCTCAACGTCAGTTGACACAGCCGTATTAGTTTTGCGCGGATACAAAATTCAGACATAGCAGCACAAAGAGAGCTCCTTTTCGTGCCGTCGAAAGCAGTTTAGAAATTGACGCAGAGGTGGTGCCTGTCGATTCTCTTTCACGAGTCTTTTCCAAGATTTGGCGCATGGTGAATATCTGGTCGATTGTTGATTTGCCAGGTCGAAAGCTAAACTGATAATGCCCAATCAGTTTGTTGACGGTGGGCTTTAATCTTTCACACAATACGCCCGATAGAGCTTTATACGCGATGTTGAGGAGGTTTATCCCACGGTAGTTGGCGCAGATTGTGGGGTCTCCTTTTTTGAGGATTGGGCAAAGCACACGTAAATTCCAATCGTTGGGCATGCTTTCGTCCGACCGTATTTTACAAAGAAGCTGATGCATGCTGCTTATCAGCTCTTCGCCGCCGTGTTTGAATAGCTCGGCCGGCAATCCATCGGCCCCCGCTGCTTTGTTGTTCTTCAGGCGGGTAATTGCTGTTCGAACTTCTTCCTGGTCGGGCAATGGATCGTCTGCTCCATTGTTATCGATTGGGGAATATGGTTCGCCTTTTCCTGGCGTTGTGCGTTCACTGCCATTCAGCAAGCTGGAGAAGTGTTCCCTCCATAATTTAAGTATGCTCTGGGCATCGGTGATTAGATCACCTTTGGGGGTTGTATGCTCCGGTCTTGCAACCTTCTGCCGCCGCATTTTTTCGTAGAATTTTTGAGCATTACCTCTTTCGGCCATCTTATCAAGCTCTTCGTACTCACGCATTTCGGCCTCTTTCTTTTTTGTCTGTAAATGCGTCTGGCTTCCCTCTTCAACTCTTGGTATCTATCCCATCCCGCAAGTGTTGTGGTCGCACGTAACGATGCGAGGTAGGCAGCCTGTTTTCTCTTCGCTGCGACACGGCACTCCTCGTCGTACCAGCTGTTCTTTTGCACTTTCCGAAAACCAATGGTTTCGGTTGCAGCTGTACGTAAGGAGTTTGAAGTGCCGTCCCACAGTTCCCTTATACCGAGTTGTTGACGAGCGCTCTCAGAGAGCAGAAGTGCAAGCCGAGTAGGGAATCGTTCGGCTGTCTGATGTGATTGCAGCTTCCCGACGTCCAACCTTTCTTGTGTTTGATGGCGTGCGTTTTTTGCTGTACAGAGGCGGGTGGGAATCTTGGCTGCAACAAGGTAGTGGTCCGAGTCGATGTTAGGACCTCGGAGCGCACGCACATCTAAAACACTGGAGACGTCTCTTCCGTCTATCACAACGTGATCGATCTGGTTGGTGGTTTTTCGATCCGGAGACAGCCAGGTACCTTGAT